>NW_026280624.1:80000-82500 GCF_023373465.1 Oncorhynchus keta
TGCCTCTCTCCCTCTCTCCTTCTCTCTCCATTTCCCTTCATCTCCTTCTCCCTTTCTGCCCCTCTCCCTCTCTCCTTCTCTCTCCATTTCCCTTCATCTCCTTCTCCCTTTCTGCCTCTCTCCCTCTCTCCTTCTCTCTCCATTTCCCTTCATCTCCTTCTCCCTTTCTGCCTCTCTCCCTCTCTCCTTCTCTCCATTTCCCTTCATCTCCTTCTCCCTTTCTGCCTCTCTCCCTCTCTCCTTCTCTCTCCATTTCCCTTCATCTCCTTCTCCCTTTCTGCCTCTCTCCCTCTCTCCTTCTCTCCATTTCCCTTCATCTCCTTCTCCCTTTCTGCATCTCTCCCTCTCTCCTTCTCTCTCCATTTCCCTTCATCTCCTTCTCCCTTTCTGCCCCTCTCCCTCTCTCCTTCTCTCTCCATTTCCCTTCATCTCCTTCTCCATTTCTGCCTCTCTCCCTCTCTCCTTCTCTCCATTTCCCTTCATCTCCTTCTCCCTTTCTGCCTCTCTCCCTCTCTCCTCTATCCATTTCCCTTTATCTCCTTTCTCCATCCCTTTTCTCTCTTTATCTCCTTTCTCCATCCCTTTTCTCTCTTTCTCTCTTTCTTCCCCTCCTTTCTCATCCCCCTTTCTCTCCTCCTACCTCTCCTTTCTCATCCCCCTTTCTCTCCTCCTACCTCTCCTTTCTCCATCCCCCTTTCTCTCTTTCTTCCTCTCCTTTCTCATCCCCCTTTCTTTCCTTCTCCTTCCCCTCAATCTTTCCCTCCTTCCACCATCTCCCTATTATCTTTCCCCCTTCCTCTCTCTTTCCCTCTCCATCAACTCCGTTCCCTGGAGGGTGAACCTGCAATCGTCTGGGTCTATGTTTAGCTCAGGGCTGGAACAGTGAACAGCGACCCAGTCACCTCCGTGCCTCCCTGCCTGCCAGCCCTTACACTTAGCCCTGCTCTACAGTAACCCAGCCAGCTCACTAACTACTGTCTTCACCAGGTCTGCAGGGAACACATCCTGTGTCATGTTCAAATGCACTAAATGGGGAAAGAATAAACTGAGGAGACACATTCATCTTAAATAATTTTGTCTTGATTGTTCCTTTGAATGGAACTCTACAGTGCCAGACGTGTTTATTCATGCAGACATTAGGATTAGCATTCACTTCCATTGTTTAGATGCTTATCCTATGGAGTGCTGGGGGTCTGTTCAGTCAGTCCCTGACGCTGTTTCAGCACGTCAGCTATGTAACTGAAAACTGCAGTGCTAAATGTGCTAAAATAGCATGAGTCAAACAGATTTCAGTAGCTAATGGACTGACATGCACTGAAATGGTGTGCTGAGATGGACTGAAATGCCTTTTTCTTAAAGCACATCAACAACGTGACTCTGAAGATGCAGCAACAACATGGTCTGGTTGTTGTCTCCTCTACACTGTGACTCTGAAGATGCAGCAGTAACATGGTCTGGTTGTTGTCTCTACACTGTGACTCTGAAGATGCAGCAGTAACATGGTCTGGCTGTTGTCTCTACACTGTGACTCTGAAGATGCAGCAGTAACATGGTCTGGTTGTTGTCTCCTCTACACTGTGACTCTGAAGATGCTGCAACAACATGGTCTGGTTGTTGTCTCTACACTGTGACTCTGAAGATGCAGCAGTAACATGGTCTGGTTGTTGTCTCTACACTGTGACTCTGAAGATGCTGCAGTAACATGGTCTGGTTGTTGTCTCTACACTGTGACTCTGAAGATGCAGCAACATGGTCTGGTTGTTGTCTCCTCTACACTGTGACTCTGAAGATGCTGCAACAACATGGTCTGGTTGTTGTCTCTACACTGTGACTCTGAAGATGCAGTAACATGGTCTGGTTGTTGTCTCACTCTACACTGTGACTCTGAAGATGCAACAACATGGTCTGGTTGTTGTCTCTACACTGTGACTCTGAAGATGCTGCAGCAACATGGTCTGGTTGTTGTCTCTACACTGTGACTCTGAAGATGCAACAACATGGTCTGGTTGTTGTCTCTACACTGTGACTCTGAAGATGCTGCAGTAACATGGTCTGGTTGTTGTCTCCTCTACACTGTGACTCTGAAGATGCAGCAACATGGTCTGGTTGTTGTCTCTACACTGTGACTCTGAAGATGCTGCAGTAACATGGTCTGGTTGTTGTCTCTCTACACTGTGACTCTGAAGATGCAGTAACATGGTCTGGTTGTTGTCTCCTCTACACTGTGACTCTGAAGATGCTGAAGATGCAACAACATGGTCTGGTTGTTGTCTCTACACTGTGACTCTGAAGATGCAGCAGTAACATGGTCTGGTTGTTGTCTCTCTACACTGTGACTCTGAAGATGCAGCAACATGGTCTGGTTGTTGTCTCTACACTGTGACTCTGAAGATGCAGCAGTAACATGGTCTGGTTGTTGTCTCCTCTACACTGTGACTCTGAAGATGCTGCAACAACATGGTCTGGTTGTTGTCTCTACACTGTGACTCTGAAGATGCAG
>NW_026280624.1:87500-97500 GCF_023373465.1 Oncorhynchus keta
GTGGGGAGACAGTGGAGAGACATTGGGGAGACAGTGGAGAGACAGTTGAGAGACATTGGGGAGACAGTGGAGAGACAGTGGAGAGACAGTGGAGAGACAGTTGAGAGACAGTGGGGAGACAGTGGAGAAGGTCTCTGGAGAGACAGTGGAGAGAAGGTCTCTGGAGAGACAGTGGGGAGACAGTGGAGAGACAGTGGGGAGACAGTGGAGAGACAGTGGAGAAGGTCTCTGGAGAGACAGTGGAGAGACAGTGGAGAAGGTCTCTGGAGAGACAGTGGAGAGACAGTGGAGAAGGTCTCTGGAGAGACAGTGGAGAGACAGTGGGGAGAGAGTGGGGAGACAGTGGAGAAGGTCTCTGGAGAGACAGTGGAGAGAAGGTCTCTGGAGAGACAGTGGGGAGACAGTGGAGAGACAGTGGAGAAGGTCTCTGGAGAGACAGTGGAGAGACAGTGGAGAAGGTCTCTGGAGAGACAGTGGAGAGACAGTGGAGAAGGTCTCTGGAGAGACAGTGGAGAGACAGTGGGGAGAGAGTGGGGAGGAGAAGGTCTCTGGAGAGACAGTGGGAGAAGGTCTCTGGAGTGGGGAGACAGTGGGAGAGTGGAGAAGGTCTCTGGAGAGACAGTGGAGAGACAGTGGAGAAGGTCTCTGGAGAGACAGTGGGGAGACAGTGGAGAGACAGTGGAGAAGGTCTCTGGAGAGACAGTGGAGAGACAGTGGAGAAGGTCTCTGGAGAGACAGTGGGGAGACAGTGGAGAGTGAGTGGAGAAGGTCTCTGGAGAGACAGTGGAGAGACAGTGGAGAAGGTCTCTGGAGAGACAGTGGGGAGACAGTGGAGAGTGAGTGGAGAAGGTCTCTGGAGAGACAGTGGAGAGACAGTGGAGAAGGTCTCTGGAGAGACAGTGGAGAGACAGTGGGGAGACAGTGGAGAAGGTCTCTGGAGAGACAGTGGGGAGACAGTGGAGAAGGTCTCTGGAGAGACAGTGGAGAGACAGTGGAGAAGGTCTCTGGAGAGACAGTGGAGAGACAGTGGGGAGACAGTGGAGAAGGTCTCTGGAGAGACAGTGGAGAGAAGGTCTCTGGAGAGACAGTGGGGAGACAGTGGAGAAGGTCTCTGGAGAGACAGTGGAGAGACAGTGGAGAAGGTCTCTGGAGAGACAGTGGAGAGACAGTGGAGAAGGTCTCTGGAGAGACAGTGGGGAGACAGTGGAGAAGGTCTCTGGAGAGACAGTGGAGAGACAGTGGAGAAGGTCTCTGGAGAGACAGTGGGGAGACAGTGGAGAAGGTCTCTGGAGAGACAGTGGAGAGACAGTGGAGAAGGTCTCTGGAGAGACAGTGGAGAGACAGTGGGGAGACAGTGGAGAAGGTCTCTGGAGAGACAGTGGAGAGAAGGTCTCTGGAGAGACAGTGGGGAGACAGTGGAGAGACAGTGGAGAGACAGTGGAGAGACAGTGGGGAGACAGTGGAGAGACAGTGGAGAGACAGTGGAGAGACAGTGGAGAGACAGTGGGGAAGGTCTCTGGAGAGACAGTGGGGAGACAGTGGAGCGACTGGATAGTGACAGGAAGGGGAAGTGAACTAGTGTGGTTCTGGTGGTGGTGATTTTGTCTAGTTTCCCCACATTAACACCTACCGTACATAAGGCTACGTGTACATTATGCATATACATAAACAAATCAAATAAGAGGACTGACATGAAAATAGAATAAAAGGACTGAGAGTTAAACATTTCCTTGGATGCCAACCCCCAACCTCCAGTGTAAGAGAGGTGGGAATTATTAGTCAAATGAATGAAGTGTTGGAGACATGTGTTTATGGTCCCCAGCCCAGCCACCAGTTGCCAATCTTACTGTAAAGCCCTGACTCGGATTATAGATCAACACAATATGAATGAATGATAATACACTTCTGTACATGAAGCTTTCAGACGTGCCAGAAGGACTGTCACGGTCTACGTTTGTAAATGGACTATTTTGAATAGGTAATCTCTCTCTCTCTTTCTCCCTCTCTCTCTTTCTATCTCTTTCTCTCTGTGTGTGGGTGACTCTCTCTCTCTCTTTCTCCCTCTCTCTCTTTCTATCTCTTTCTCTCTGTGTGTGGGTGACTCTCTCTCTTTCTTTCTCCCTCCCTCTCTCTCTTTCTATCTCTTTCTCTCTGTGTGTGGGTGACTCTCTCTCTCTTTCTTTCTCCCTCTCTCTCTTTCTATCTCTTTCTCTCTGTGTGTGGGTGACTCTCTCTTTGTATAATTGTCATGCATGACAGTAAAAGCCTGGATGTGTCTGGCAGTAGTTTTCATCAGTCTGCAGTGTGATCTGGGTCTTGTCTGGCAGTAGTTTTCATCAGTCTGCAGTGTGATCTGGGTCTTGTCTGGCAGTAGTTTTCATCAGTCTGCAGTGTGATCTGGGTCTTGTCTGGAAGTAGTTTTCATCAGTCTGCAGTGTGATCTGGGTCTTGTCTGGCAGTAGTTTTCATCAGTCTGCAGTGTGATCTGGGTCTTGTCTGGCAGTAGTTTTCATCAGTCTGCAGTGTGATCTGGGTCTTGTCTGGCAGTAGTTTTCATCAGTCTGCAGTGTGATCTGGGTCTTGTCTGGCAGTAGTTTTCATCAGTCTGCAGTGTGATCTGGGTCTTGTCTGGCATTAGTTTTCATCAGTCTGCAGTGTGATCTGGATGTGTCTGTCAGTAGTTTTCATCAGTCTGCAGTGTGATCTGGGTCTTGTCTCAGTAGTTTTCATCAGTCTGCAGTGTGATCTGGGTCTTGTCTGGCAGTAGTTTTCATCAGTCTGCAGTGTGATCTGGGTCTTGTCTGGCAGTAGTTTTCATCAGTCTGCAGTGTGATCTGGGTCTTGTCTGGCATTAGTTTTCATCAGTCTGCAGTGTGATCTGGATGTGTCTGTCAGTAGTTTTCATCAGTCTGCAGTGTGATCTGGGTCTTGTCTGGCAGTAGTTTTCATCAGTCTGCAGTGCCGTCTGGGTCTTGTCTGGCAGTAGGTTCATCAGTCTGCAGTGCCGTCTGGGTCTTGTCTGGCAGTAGTTTTCATCAGTCTGCAGAATGATCTGGGTCTTGTCTGGCAGTAGGAGGTCTGGTCTGAAAACTACTGGTCTGGAACATGTGTTCTCCTAATAGCTTTAATATGGCTGGAAATAAGAGAGGCAGAACCTAGAGTCATAGTCACATGACAATGAACACAGCTAAGGGGTTTATAAGCTGCTATAGAACTTGTATGAGTGCATGTGTGTTTTTGAGTGAGTGTGTATATGTATGTATATGCTGATTGAATGTGAGTGGTAGCAACACGCAGGCAGCTCTTAACCTGAGCCTCTGCTTAATTAGGACTGTCTCTGTTGCCATGGTTCTCCATTAAGGCACTGAGATTAAACACTGATTTGCATGTGAAAGGGAGAGGAGAGGAGAGGAGAGGAGAGGAGAGGAGAGGAGAGGAGAGGAGAGGAGAGGAGAGGAGTCTGAAAAAAAGTCTGAAATATCTTCTAGTTGCATCACCCCTGTCAACTAACTCCATACAACTACAGTGCTTGTTGTGTCAAAATACCCTATATTGTAGTTGCCTTTACATTGCAGATGTATGCCTTGGCCTTGGACTGTGAACTCTCTCTCTTTCTCTCTCTCTGGGTGTTTCATTAGCTGTTATCCGCTGTGGTGGCTGTCAGTGTGGTTTCACTCTGTGTAGAATAGCAGCAGGCCACAGCGCAGCGTGCTGCTGTCCCGGTAGACAGCTGGGCTATTACATACTGTATGTAGGCTGACACTACATCTGCCTCTCTTGGTTTCCTATGAAGATCCTGAGAGAGAGGGAAGGAGAGAGAGAGAGAAAGGGAAGTAAGGAGAGAGAGACAGAAAGGGAAGTAAGGAGAAAGAGAGAGAGGGAAGGAGAGAGAGACGGAAAGGGAAGTAAGGAGAAAGAGAGAGAAGGAAGGAGAGAGAGACAGAAAGGGAAGTAAGGAGAAAGAGAGAGAAGGAAGGAGAGAGAGAGACAGAAAGGGAAGTAAGGAGAAAGAGAGAGAAGGAAGGAGAGAGAGACAGAAAGGGAAGTAAGGAGAAGGAGAGAAGGAAGGAGAGAGACAGAAAGGGAAGTAAGGAGAAAGAGAGAGAAGGAAGGAGAGAGAGACAGAAAGGGAAGTAAGGAGAAAGAGAGAAGGAAGAGAGAGAGACAGAAAGGGAAGTAAGGAGAAGGAGAGAAGGAAGGAGAGAGAGACAGAAAGGGAAGTAAGGAGAAAGAGAGAGAAGGAAGGAGAGAGAGACAGAAAGGGAAGTAAGGAGAAAGAGAGAGAAGGAAGGAGAGAGAGACAGAAAGGGAAGTAAGGAGAAAGAGAGAAGGAAGGAGAGAGAGACAGAAAGGGAAGTAAGGAGAAAGAGAGAGAAGGAAGGAGAGAGAGACAGAAAGGGAAGTAAGGAGAAAGAGAGAGAAGGAAGGAGAGAGAGACAGAAAGGGAAGTAAGGAGAAAGAGAGAAGGAAGGAGAGAGAGACAGAAAGGGAAGTAAGGAGAAAGAGAGAGAAGGAAGGAGAGAGAGACAGAAAGGGAAGTAAGGAGAAGAGAGAGAAGGAAGGAGAGAGAGACAGAAAGGGAAGTAAGGAGAAAGAGAGAGAAGGAAGGAGAGAGAGACAGAAAGGGAAGTAAGGAGAAAGAGAGAAGGAAGGAGAGAGAGACAGAAAGGGAAGTAAGGAGAAAGAGAGAAGGAAGGAGAGAGAGACAGAAAGGGAAGTAAGGAGAAAGAGAGAGAAGGAAGGAGAGAGAGACAGAAAGGGAAGTAAGGAGAAAGAGAGAGAGGAAGGAGAGAGAGACAGAAAGGAAGTAAGGAGAAAGAGAGAGAGAAGGAAGGAGAGAGAGACAGAAAGGGAAGTAAGGAGAAAAGAGAGAAGGAAGGAGAGAGAGACAGAAAGGGAAGTAAGAAAGAGAAAGAGAGAAGGAAGGAGAGAGAGACAGAAAGGAAGTAAGGAGAAAGAGAGAAGGAAGGAGAGAGAGACAGAAAGGGAAGTAAGGAGAAAGAGAGAAGGAAGGAGAGAGAGACAGAAAGGGAAGTAAGGAGAAAGAGAGAGAAGGAAGGAGAGAGAGACAGAAAGGGAAGTAAGGAGAAAGAGAGAGAAGGAAGGAGAGAGAGACAGAAAGGGAAGTAAGGAGAAAGAGAGAAGGAAGGAGAGAGAGACAGAAAGGGAAGTAAGGAGAAAAGAGAGAAGGAAGGAGAGAGAGACAGAAAGGGCAGTAAGGAGAAAGAGAGAGAAGGAAGGAGAGAGAGACAGAAAGGGAAGTAAGGAGAAAGAGAGAGAAGGAAGGAGAGAGAGACAGAAAGGGAAGTAAGGAGAAAGAGAGAAGAAGGAAGGAGAGAGAGACAGAAAGGGAAGTAAGGAGAAAGAGAGAAGGAAGGAGAGAGAGACAGAAAGGGAAGTAAGGAGAAAGAGAGAAGGAAGGAGAGAGAGACAGAAAGGGAAGTAAGGAGAAAGAGAAGAAGGAGAGAGAGAGACAGAAGGAAAGAGAGACAGAAAGGGAAGTAAGGAGAAAGAGAGAGAAGGAAGGAGAGAGAGACAGAAAGGGAAGTAAGGAGAAAGAGAGAGAAGGAAGGAGAGAGAGACAGAAAGGGAAGTAAGGAGAAAGAGAGAAGGAAGGAGAGAGAGACAGAAAGGGAAGTAAGGAGAAAGAGAGAAGGAAGGAGAGAGAGACAGAAAGGGAAGTAAGGAGAAAGAGAGGAAGGGAGAGAGAGACGGAAAGGGAAGTAAGGAGAAAGAGAGAGAAGGAAGGAGAGAGAGACAGAAAGGGAAGTAAGGAGAAAGAGAGAGAAGGAAGGAGAGAGAGAGACAGAAAGGGAAGTAAGGAGAAAGAGAGAGAAGGAAGGAGAGAGAGACAGAAAGGGAAGTAAGGAGAAAGAGAGAAGGAAGGAGAGAGAGACAGAAAGGGAAGTAAGGAGAAAGAGAGAGAAGGAAGGAGAGAGAGACAGAAAGGGAAGTAAGGAGAAAGAGAGAGAAGGAAGGAGAGAGAGACAGAAAGGGAAGTAAGGAGAAAGAGAGAAGGAAGGAGAGAGAGACAGAAAGGGAAGTAAGGAGAAAGAGAGAAGGAAGGAGAGAGAGACAGAAAGGGAAGTAAGGAGAAAGAGAGAAGGAAGGAGAGAGAGACAGAAAGGGAAGTAAGGAGAAAGAGAGAGAAGGAAGGAGAGAGAGACAGAAAGGGAAGTAAGGAGAAAGAGAGAGAAGGAAGGAGAGAGAGACAGAAAGGGAAGTAAGGAGAAAGAGAGAGAAGGAAGGAGAGAGAGACAGAAAGGGAAGTAAGGAGAAAGAGAGAAGGAGGGAGAGAGAGACAGAAAGGGAAGTAAGGAGAAAGAGAGAGAGGGAAGGAGAGAGAGACAGAAAGGGCAGTAAGGAGAAAGAGAGAGAAGGAAGGAGAGAGAGACAGAAAGGGAAGTAAGGAGAAAGAGAGAGAAGGAAGGAGAGAGAGACAGAAAGGGAAGTAAGGAGAAAGAGAGAGAAGGAAGAGAGAGAGACAGAAAGGGAAGTAAGGAGAAAGAGAGAGAAGGAAGGAGAGAGAGACAGAAAGGGAAGTAAGGAGAAAGAGAGAGAAGGAAGGAGAGAGAGACAGAAAGGGAAGTAAGGAGAAAGAGAGAAGGAAGGAGAGAGAGACAGAAAGGGAAGTAAGGAGAAAGAGAGAGAAGGAAGGAGAGAGAGACAGAAAGGGAAGTAAGGAGAAAGAGAGAGAAGGAAGGAGAGAGAGACAGAAAGGGAAGTAAGGAGAAAGAGAGAGAGGGAAGGAGAGAGAGACAGAAAGGGAAGTAAGGAGAAAGAGAGAGAAGGAAGGAGAGAGAGACAGAAAGGGAAGTAAGGAGAAAGAGAGAGAAGGAAGGAGAGAGAGACAGAAAGGGAAGTAAGGAGAAAGAGAGAGGAAGGAGAGAGAGACAGAAAGGGAAGTAAGGAGAAAGAGAGAGAAGGAAGGAGAGAGAGACAGAAAGGGAAGTAAGGAGAAAAGAGAGAGAGGAAGGAGAGAGACAGAAAGGGAAGTAAGGAGAAAGAGAGAGAAGGAAGGAGAGAGAGACAGAAAGGGAAGTAAGGAGAAAGAGAGAGAGGGAAGGAGAGAGAGACAGAAAGGGAAGTAAGGAGAAAGAGAGAGAGGGAAGGAGAGAGAGAGAAAGGGAAGTAAGGAGAAAGAGAGAGAAGGAAGGAGAGAGAGACAGAAAGGGAAGTAAGGAGAAAGAGAGAGGGAAGGAGAGAGAGACAGAAAGGGAAGTACGGAGAAAGAGAGAGAAGGAAGGAGAGAGAGACAGAAAGGGAAGTAAGGAGAAAGAGAGAGAGGGAAGGAGAGAGAGACAGAAAGGGAAGTAAGGAGAAAGAGAGAGAAGGAAGGAGAGAGAGACAGAAAGGGAAGTAAGGAGAAAGAGAGAGAAGGAAGGAGAGAGAGACAGAAAGGGAAGTAAGGAGAAAGAGAGAGAGGGAAGGAGAGAGAGAGAGAGATATATATATACACATTTAGGAACTTATTTAGAATAGGGAACCCATTTGAAATGTGACGAAAAATAATTTGATGGCAAAAATGAGCGAGTACAGATGGTGTAATATGTTGTTGATGTTGAGTTTGTTGTTGAGAGATGGCCAGACTGGATCTGAATGGATCTGGGTGCACATAGTCACTGAGGTGATGAGTCATCTCTCTCGCTCTCAGACTCTCTATTCAATTCAATTCAAAGGGCTTTATTGGCATGGGAAACTTATGTTTACATTGCCAAAGCAAGTGAAATAGATAATAAACAAAAGTGAAATAAACAATAAAAAATGTTCAGTAAACATTACACTCTCTCGATCTCTGTCTAGCTCTGTCTCTTTCTCTCTCTGTCTCCCCCTCCTTCCCCCCTCTCTCAGGAAGTTCATTAGAAAACTAAAAACAACAAGTGAAACAAGGGATATTTCTCTTTCATTCTGACTCACCTTTCCACAACACTCAACCCAAAACAATCCTTCTGTACATCCAGTCTACAACAACCAAACACTGATTCTAGACTATATATTCATAACAGCACAAACTTCTGCAGTGTCTATAAATTCATAATGATAATCCAGTCTTTGAGTATTCACAACAATAGAAACCACTAGAGATTCTGTATATTTTATATTAAAAATAAAACTGATACAGAGAGAGAATAAGCATGAATATTAATGGTGAGTACGGGGGAGGCTGAGGAGGCCATAGGGTGGAAAACCGTAAAGCCTCCTTCAAATCCTCAGCAGATAAACGGAGGAGGAAAGAGATCATTACACGCATCGTTTTTCACAGGGCTTCTCAAATCTCATTTTCCGTAGTGTATTTTAATGGGCTCCTCTCTCGCAGCTCACTGTGTGTGTGTGTGTGTGTGCGTGTGTGCGTGTGTGCGTGTGTGTGTGTGTGTGTGTGTGTGTGTGTGTGTGTGTGTGTGTGTGTGTGTGTGTGTGTGTGTGTGTGTGTGTGTGTGTGTGTGTGTGTGTGTGTGTGTGTGTGTAACCTCTGCAAAGGCTCAAGGCTGAGGGTGTCTCCTCCACCAGTGTTCTGATGATTTCCCACATCAAGTGATTTTTTTTCCTGCGTTGGAATTCGGGAGGGAAGGGGATCCCGGTGAGCCTGTGTGTTCACGGTTTTTAATGCTTGTCAAAATGTTGTCTTTGTACGGTGTCGTGTGGATCCCTGTGTGACATGTAAATGCAGCCTGAGGAAATACAAAGCTCCTGAAGCTAGATAAAGGAGATTGGATACAGAATAACTAGGAGAGGAATCAAAGTCATTTCCCTCCAAAAGATTGTGTGATTTATGATTTATTATTATTACCATGTATAGCACAGATTATTGGGGTGTATTTATCAAATACAGTATCATGGAAACCTAATGTAACAAGGAACTCAATGCTGTATTAGACTGAGAAAGACACCTCAACAAAACCAGCCTAGATGACCTGAAAATAGCCGTGCCACGACACTTCCCATCCAACCTGACAGAGCTGGAGAGGATCTGCAGAGAGCAATGGGAGAAACTCCCCAAATACAGGTGTGCCAAGCTTGTAGCATCATACCCAAGACAATTCAAGGCTATAATCACTGCCAAAGGTACTGTAACAAGGTACTGAGTAATGGGACTGAATACTTCTGTAAATGTGATATTTCCATTTTTTGGATTTCTATAAATTTGCTAAGAAATTCTAAAACCCTGTTTTTGCTTTTTCATTATGGGTTATTGAGTGTAAATTGATGAGGGAAAAAATGATTGAATCCATTATAGAATAAGGCTGTAACTTTCCGAATGCACTGTCAAAGATAAGGATATACAATGTACAAGGTATCTTTGACTAGAAAAGTTGTAGGAATGGCAGTGAGTGGTCCACATATTCTAGGTCCACATATTCTAGGTCGGAACCATCCAGGGTGGTGATGCTAGTCGGACGTGCGTGTGCAGGCAGCGAACGGTTGAAAAGCATGCATTTGGTTTTACTAGCGTTTAAGAGCAGTTGGAGGCCATGGAAGGAGTGTTGTATGGCATTGAAGCTCGTTTGGAGGTTAGATAGCACAGTGTCCAAGGAAGGGCCAGAGGTATACAGAATGGTGTCGTCTGCGTAGAGGTGGATCAGGGAATCGCCCGCAGCAAGAGCAACATCATTAATATATACAGAGAAAAGAGTCGGCCCGAGAATTGAACCCTGTGGCACACCCATAGAGACTGCCAGAGGACCGGACAACATGCCCTCCGATTTGACACACTGAACTCTGTCTGCAAAGTAGTTGGTGAACCAGGCAAGGCAGTCATTAGAAAAACCGAGGCTACTGAGTCTGCCGATAAGAATATGATGATTGACAGAGTCGAAAGCTTTGGCCAGGTCGATGAAGATGGCTGCACAGTACAGTAAGTAGTTATCAAGCAGAGCATACACATTTGAAAGGATAAGACCTCTCCACATGTTAAATGATAAGACCTCTCCACATTTAAAAGATAAGACCTCTCCACATGTTAAATCATAAGACCTCTCCACATGTTAAATGATAAGACCTC
>NW_026280624.1:100000-239684 GCF_023373465.1 Oncorhynchus keta
GCATGAGTACAGCAACAGCGAACATTGCAGTGTGTGTTAGTGTGTGTGTTTGCAAAGGTGTGAGGCACATCCTGTGGCTTGTGGCCTTGAAGGCAAGCAAAGGGCCCTGCCTTCTCACTTTCACACTTCGACTGATCATGATACGAAAGAGAAGAGACATAAACAGCAGAACAACATCACGATGTGCAACATTTTCATGCACCGTTCAACTCAACGTTTCTTTTCTAACATTTCCAATAGCTTTGTCATGATCCTAGAGGAGTACCATTTCCTCCTCTCTCTAGCTGACCATTTGTATTCAAATCACATTAGAGACAATCCCATTGAAAAGGCATCAGATAGGTTTTCTCCTCTGGCCCTTGAAAGAGATGACAATAAGAACATATTGGATTGATATCGACCGTTCTACCAATTGAGGTGCTCAAAGAGCTTTACACAGTAAGGGGGGAACTCACCTCATCCACCACCAATGTGTGGCACCCACCTGGGTGATGCAGGCAACCATTTTGTTGTGCCAGAACGCTCACCACACATCAGCTAGCATAGAATGAGCTCCAGGAACCAGAGGGCCTGGCCTAGGAAGCTACCCAGGAGAGAGCTCTCCAATGTCGGCAAAAGGGAGACAATGAGAGGCATTGTCTGACTGGCTGGGAGTGTATGTGGGCATGAATGGAGAGATATGCAGGAACAATGGCACTGTTGCTGCTATCTGCATCTTGCAGTGCCTTCAGAAAGTATTTATACCCCTTGACTTATTCCACTTGTATTGTGTTACAGCCTGAATTCAAAATGGATTATAAATATAGTTTTTTCTCTCACCCACCACATAGTTATATAGTGAAAACTTATTTTTATAAATGTTTGCAAATATTTACATAGGTATTCACACCCCTGAGTCAATACACGTTAGAATCACATTTGGCAGCAAATATGAAAGAGTGGTGAAAATATGAAGAGTGGTGTTCAGTGATGTGTTGTGTTGGATTTGCCACAAACAACACTTTCTATTTAGGACAAATAATTAATTTCTTTACCACATTGTTTTGCAGTTTTACTTTAGTGCCCTGTTGCAAAGAGGAAGCATGTTTTAGAAATGTTTTATTGTGTACAGGCTTCCTTCTTTTCACTCTGTCATGTAGGTTGGTATTGTGGAGTTACTACAATGTTGTTCATCCATACTCAGTTTTCTCTTATCACAACCATTAAACTCTGTAACTGTTTTAAAGTACCATTATGGTGAAATCCCTGAAAGGTTTCCTTCCTCTCCGGCAACTGAGTTAGGAAGGATGCCTGTATCTGTATTGTTGGATAAGGGCTTGTAAGTAAGCATTTCACTGTAAGGTCTACCTGTTGTATTTGGCGCATGTGACAAATTCAATTGGATTTGATCTCTCTAGTGACTGGGTGTATTGAAGTGTAATTAATAACTTCATGCTCAAAGGGATATTCAACATCTGCTTTTTTTTTTACCCATCTACCAATAGGTGCCCTTATTTGCGAGGCAAAGGAAAACCTCCCTGGTCTTTGTGGTTTTATTTATTTATTTTATTTTTATTTCACCTTTATTTAACCAGGTAGGCTAGTTGAGAACAGGTTCTCATTTGCAACTGCAACCTGGCCAAGATAAAGCATAGCAGTGTGAACAGACAACACAGAGTTACACATGGAGTAAACAATTAACAAGTCAATAACACAGAGAAAAAAGGGGAGTCTATATACAATGTGTGCAAAAGGCATGAGGAGGTAGGCGAATAATTACAATATTGCAGATTAACACTGGAGTGATAAATGATCAGATGATCATGTACAGGTAGAGATATTGGTGTGCAAAAGAGCAGAAAGTAAATAAATAAAAACTGTGGGGATGAGGTAGGTGAAAATGGGTGTGCTATTTACCAATAGATTATGTACAGCTGCAGCGATTGGTTAGCTGCTCAGCTAGCTGATGTTTGAAGTTGGTGAGGGAGATAAAAGTCTCCAACTTCAGCGATTTTTGCAATTCGTTCCAGTCACAGGCAGCAGAGTACTGGAACAAAAGGCGGCCGAATGAGGTGTTGGCTTTGAATCTGTGTTTGAAATACACTTCTCAACCTTACAGATAATTGTATGTGTGGGGTACACAGATGAGGGAGTCAATCAAAAATCATGTTAAACACTATTATTGCACACAGAGTGAATCCATGCAACTTGTAATGTAACTTGTTAAGCATTTTTACTTCTGAACATATTTAGGATTCCCATAACAAAGGGCTTGAATACTTATTTAAAAACATAATTCCACTTTGACATTATGGGGCATTGTGTGTAGGCCAGTGACACAACATATCAATGTCATCTATTTTAAATTCAGGCTGGAACACAACAGCATGTGGAAAAAGTCAAGAGGTTTGAATAATATTTCTAAAGGCGCTGTACCTGAATCATCTAGTAATCTTCCATCCACACCCTCCACCTCCCTAGCCTGGTCTCAGATCTGTTTGTGCTGTGTAGCCAACTCCTATGGTTGTTGGCATTACACTTAGCAAAGGATTAATCAAGAAAGCACAAACAGATGTGAAACCAAGCAACCATAGAGTGAGAGAAGAACATGAAAATGTGACACAGGCTATCAGCTGTGGTGGTAGAAATAATTAAACAGGATTTAGTGTGATTCCTTGACCCCTACACAAAGCAAAGGTGACGTCAGTGTGAGTGTGGTGACTGAATGGCTGGTGACTCATGCAAGGGTGTGTTGCTGCTGGTTGTTGTGTTAACGATAGGAAGAGAGAGGAGACTGAGATCATGGAAAGGCTTCTTGAGAGGATCCATCCATCTCACCTTCTATGTCAAGCATGAGTTAATGACCACAGTGGTGGGTTTTCTTTCTCTCTTTTTCTCTTCTCCTCTTATCTCTTCTCTCTTCTCTTATCCTCTTCTCCTCTTCTCTCTTCTCCTCTTCTCTCTTCTCTTCTCCTCTTCTCTCTTCTCTCCCCTTCTCTCTTCTCTTCTCTTCTCTTTTCTATTCTACCTCTTCTCTCCTCTTCTCTTCTCCTCTTCTCCTCTTCTCTTCTCCTCTTCTCTTTTCTTCTCCTCTTGTCTCTCCTCTCCTCTCCTCTCCTCTCCTCAGTTTTCATGTTTTCATCTCTGCCCGTACTATTCTGTTTCCCAGAATTAGTTACTGTTCTGTTCCTCTCCCATATTTCAGTGCTGTCGGAAAATGCAGAGAAATTCATAAGTCATGGTAACAACCTGTCCCTCCTCCCTTCCCTTCCCTGGGCCCGTGGAAATATCCCTTTTGGAACATGATGTCAGACGACTGCAAGCTGACAGGATTCTCACACACACGCAGGCTTATGGGTACACATGCGGACGCATGCTCATACACACACACTCGCAAACATACACACTTACACGTTCCCAATCCAAACAAAACAGGAATCGCACACACTTAAACTTCACTCTGTTCTGGATAGAATGTATCTGCTTTGTACAGCATTTCTCTCTACAACATTCTGTATGTTCTGGCCAATAATAACCTCCAATATTCAAACCACCAAATATTTATTTGTACTTTTTACCCCTTTTTCGCTCCAATTTTGTGGTATCCAATTGGTAGTTACAGTCTTGTCCCATCGCTACAACTCCCGTACGTACTCAGGAGAGGTGAATGTTGAGAGCCATGCGTCCTCTGAAACACGACCCCACCAAGCCACACTGCTTGTTGACATATTGCTCGCTTAACCCAAAAGCCAGCCACAGCAATGTGTCGGAGGAAACACCGTACAGCTGGCGACCGAAGTCAGCGTGCATGCGCCCGGCCCGCCACAAGGAGTAACTAGAGCACGACGGGACAATGACATCCCGGCTGGCCAAACCCTCCCCTAACCCGGACAACGCTGGGCCAATTGTGTGCCGCCTCATGGCACCACTTCATGGGTCCCCCGGTCTCGTCCGGCTGAAACAGAGCCTGGGATCGAACCCGGATGCAGTGCCTTAGACTGCTGCGCCACTCAGGAGGCCCCAACCAACAAACTTACAGTGATAGGACGTTGGTGCTCAGTAAAAGTATGAGAAAAAGAAACACATAAACCAGCCCATTAGATTAAAAACAGCAGTTTAAATATATATTTATTCATATTGTTTCTGTGTTTCCACTTCAATTCCGTCTCCCATCTTTTATCCAGCTAGGCTATTGATTTACCATTAAGTTGAATGGGGGAGAAAATCCATACCGCTCCCTTTAAATAACCATCACACAGACATGAGACATATAGTATGTCATATAGAAACAATATTGGAGACCTTGGGCGAGTCCCAAATTACACCATATTCCCTATATAGTGCACTACATTTGACCAGGGCCCTGGTCCAAAATAGTGCACTATAAAGGGAATAGGGTGCCATTTGGGGTGCAGCCCATTTGAGAGGCTTGAAATAACCAATGCAATCCTCCTATCCTGGTAAATACCCTCTCTCCTGCTCTCAAATATATTTCTAATGAAAACACCCATAGCATCGTTATCAATTAAACACTTTGCTGAATAAGACCTTTTACAGCTTAAAATGTATCAGCTTTTCATTGCTTACTGTGTAGTGCTTTCCTCTATCTGTGTAGTGGAGGCTGGTGAGGGGAGGACGGCTCATAATAATGGCTGGAATGGAGTCAATGGAATGGTAACCACCACATGGAAACCAGGTGTTTGATGTGTTTGATACCATTCCATTGACTCCATTCCAGCCATTATTATGAGCCTTCCTCCCCTCACCAGCCTCCATTGTATCTGTGGTATGTTGTATCTTTGTCTTGGGAAGCACATTATGAAGCAGGGTCTCTATTGTTGGTAAGCTGGTATATGGATGCCACTGGGAGGGTCTGCTTGGTGAAAGAGGGGACAGATTGACTGAGAGTTACACTTCACTGTGGGACATGACAGTGATTTCTTTCTCTTTTTTCAATGCATGTTACAAGGTATGTCAGGCGGATGAGTGGTTGAGACACACACATACACACGCATGCATGTGCACACATAGGCACGAAAGCATGCACACACACACATACACATACAAGTGCACACCAACATACACAAACACAGAGAGAAAGAGAGAGACAGAGAGAGAGAGAGAGAGAGAGAGAGAGAGAGAAGAGAAAGGAATGCCGTAGGACATCAGCCTCAGGTGTAGGTAAACATGAGAGGAGGGAAGTGGGAAGTACATTTGTGTATTGTGTTATTTGTGTGTGTGTGTGTGTGTGTGTGTGTGTGTGTGTGTGTGTGTGTGTGTGTGTGTGTGTGTGTGTGTGTGTGTGTGTGTGTGTGTGTGTGTGTGTGTGTGTGTGTGTGTGTGTGTGTGTGTGTGTGTGTGTGTGTGTGTGTGAGTGCGTGAGTGTGTGCGTGCGTGTGCGTGCGTGCGTGTGTGTGTGTGTGTGTGTGTGTGTGCGTGTGTGTGTGGATATTTACAGTATACGTACTGTATGTTTATGATTTTTGACACACGAGTCCCTCAAAGAAAGAAAAAGAGAGAGAATACTGAGAGAGGGAGAGAGAGAGAAAACAAATCCATTCATCCATGCCTTTGTTTCTTATGTGCCAATCCCAAAAAGCAGTGGACTGCAAATGTCTAAGTGATTGAAACAAAACGTCAGTCCTCCTACCCCAGCCCTACTGTCTCTATAGATTTAATACAAATCTCTAATCCACATTGTGCTCTTTGCCCAAATAAGAAAGCCAGTCTTATCTCTGGACCATTCTTCTGAACTCCTCTTTGCTTTCCCACAAGCCAATCAAAATCAAGTCTGAAATAAAAAAAAGAATCAGCATGGCAGGAGCCAGAGTGACTGAATTTCCATATAGATAGACCAGCACATTAAACTGTCTGTCTGCCTCCTCTCTTCTCCCCTCCACCCTTCCTCTTATTAGACCTGCTCTTTCCATCTACATCATGGACTTCTAACATCCAGCCGCTCTCGCTGTCCATTCTATCTGGCCAGACAGTTGATTGGTTTTGAACTGCCACTGACCTCTCATATACACTATAGAGTAAACCAGGTTGTGATATATACCTGCTGGTTTGTTGTGTTGACTTGGAGACGCGGTGTGGGCTGCGCTTGGCATTGCTATTGTTGTATGTTAGAGGTCTCTTAGAATATGAGAGACAGAGAGAGAGAGAGAGCTTCTCGTCACAGTCTTTCCAGGCTATTGTAAATTAAAATGCAATTAAAACAAGCAAATAAGCCGTCCCAAGAGACGGAAGGGGAAGACAACAAGGATTATAAGCACTCAGCCAAAGACGACGGGCCTGGCTATGCCACTCATCATTAACATAACAGGGGCCAGGAAGAGGAAGTGAATCTGAAGAAAGAGCTCCAGTTATGGGATGTCAGCCTGAGACACTAATGAATGGACCCACTCCACGTTCCAAGAACAAAGAGACAGTGGGCTGTAGTTCATAAAGATGAAACCACATCTTTACGGTCAAACATGGAAACAGACATTGTCTCACAGCTGGGGTGGGAAACTGCGTTTGCTACATAGGTATAATTGAGGGCAGTAGTCTGTATCTATTCCTTCTGTATTTGTGTGTTATGCCTGCCCTGTAGAATCCAAAGACTGTACATAGACTGCATCCCAGGCCAGCATAGCACCGTGGCTCGATACACTATTGACAGGTCTGCTGCAGCAGATTCCACCACACACACCCTGCTAGACCTCCCATCCCCAGGGAGCATGGTGCTCTCTATCAGCCCCCCTCCCGCTCCCCCTCACTCCCACCCACACACCCTGCTAGACCTCCCATCCCCAGGGAGCATGGTGCTCTCTATCAGCCCCCCTCCCGCTCCCCCTCACTCCCACCCACACACCCTACTAGACCTCCCATCCCCAGGGAGCATGGTGCTCCCTATCAGCCCCCCTCCCCGCTCCCCCTCACTCCCACCCACACACCCTACTAGACCTCCCATCCCCAGGGAGCATGGTGCTCTCTATCAGCCCCTCCCGCTCCCCTCACTCCCACCCACACACCCTACTAGACCTCCCATCCCCAGGGAGCATGGTGCTCTCTATCAGCCCCCCTCCACGCTCCGCCTCACTCCCACCCACACACCCTACTAGACCTCCCATCCCCAGGGAGCATGGTGCTCTCTATCAGCCAGCTCCCCCTCCTACGATCTCCCTCCATGGTGCCCTCACTCCCCCCACCCACACACCCTACTAGACCTCCCATCCCCAGGGAGCATGGTGCTCTCTATCAGCCCCCTCCCGCTCCCCCTCACTCCCACCCACACACCCTACTAGACCTCCCATCCCCAGGGAGCATGGTGCTCTCTGTCAGCCCCCTACCCGCTCCCTCACTCCCACCCACACACCCTGCTAGACCTCCCATCCCCAGGGAGCATGGTGCTCTCTGTCAGCCCCCCTACCCGCTCCCCTCACTCCCACCCACACACCCTACTAGACCTCCCATCCCCAGGGAGCATGGTGCTCTCTATCAGCCCCCCTCCCCGCTCCCCCTCACTCCCACCCACACACCGTACTAGAGCCCCCATCCCCAGGGAGCATGGTGCTCTCTATCAGCCCCCCTCCCGCTCCCCCTCACTCCCACCCACACACCCTACTAGATCTCCCATCCCCAGGGAGCATGGTGCTCTCTGTCAGCCCTGCTCCCCCTCACTCCCACCCACACACCCTGCTAGACCTCCCATCCCCAGGGAGCATGGTGCTCTCTGTCAGCCCCCTCCCCCTCACTCCCACCCACACACCCTACTAGACCTCCCATCCCCAGGGAGCATGGTGCTCTCTATCAGCCCCCCTCCCCGCTCCCCTCACTCCCACCCACACACCCTACTAGACCTCCCATCCCCAGGGAGCATGGTGCTCTCTATCAGCCCCCTCCCCGCTCCCCCTCACTCCCACCCACACACCCTACTAGATCTCCCATCCCCAGGGAGCATGGTGCTCTCTATCAGCCCCGCTCCCCGCTCCCCCTCACTCCCACCCACACACCCTGCTCGACCTCCCATCCCCAGGGAGCATGGTGCTCTCTATCAGCCCCCCTCCCCGCTCCCCCTCACTCCCACCCACACACCCTGCTCGACCTCCCATCCCCAGGGAGCATGGTGCTCTCTATCAGCCCCCCTCCCCACTCCCCCTCACTCCCACCCACACACCCCTTGCTCAGGCTCCTGGGTATGGGAGTAGAGGGGGGTCACAGGAGGGGTGGTTAGGGGGGGTGACTGAGCAAGCCCCACACGACGACAGGCAGGCAGGGAGGAAAGTGAGGCAGCCCACCCTCACAGAGAGCTCCTCTCCATGGACCAGCCCCACACGACAACAATGGGCCTGACAAAGACACTGGAGGAGGAATTTCCACTTCCCTCCCACATTAATACACTCAGTCCATACAGCCTGATGCAGAGGCTGTAGGCTGCATTAAAGGTCGAATGGAGACATTTTTATCACAATATCAAATCATTTCTGGGTAATAATTAAGTTCCTTCCCGTGATTGTTTTCGATTAAAATGGTCAAAAAGAAAGAAAAATAGCTTCTTAACAAAGAGCAATTTCTCAAGCAAGAATTTGGCTTGGACTACCTGGGAGTGGTCTAAGTGGGGAGGGGGAAACTGAGAATTAACTGTTATTGGGAGAGAAGTTTGGAACTCTCTTTCTCTATTTGTCTATTAACTAATTTACCTGCATCATGTGTAACTCCAACCCACCAAAACAAGCAGAAATTTCAGGTGGTCTTTTCAAACAGCTCTTACACTAGAAGGGCATTGTCATCATTTTCACATTTTCACAGTATCATTCCAACCTCATAGTGTGGAAATATATACAAAACACAGGAAATCACGTTTTTGACTACACTGGGCCTTTAAAATCTGCAGCGTGCCAAGATTAATTGGATACTAATGGCTTTCATTTGTTACCATTATCATAATTGAACATGTGTCAGAAAAAGACCAAGATGAAGGGAGATAGCTGCATTAAAACCTCAATGCTAGGAGTCTGGATTTAAAATGACCAGCTGTATTGTCACATCATTTTCAATGAATTCATATGTTTACTTGGCATATTCTACTATGACAGAATTGATCTAAATGAATGCAGTGATTACAATGCATTGATTATGCTTTTTTTCCAAGCGTGCAAACAAAATCACTTCCTTCCCCATAATAGAGTTGCTAATTCGACAAGGCTTGGAATAAGCTAAACCGCATTGTCGAAAATCCAAGTGTTTCAAGGTTGCCAGATATACAGTATACAGCTTGAAGAATCTCAAACTGCATTCTCATGGAGGGAAAACGTCCCCTCCTAATTCTGTGCGTCTCCCCCTCTCCCTGCCACATCAGCCTGTTTGATAGGGGGGCTTAATGACCGCCCACTGAGCGTTGTGAGAATGGCTGTAGGGCCCTCTTAACATTTTTGTAATACCCCCCAACCCCTTCTACCCCTCTACCCCTCCACTCTGTCCCCTCATCCAATCCTCTTTTCTTCCATCTTTCTGTGAGAGATGAATCAGATGCTTGGCTGAGCAATGCAGGCATCCGTTGTGGTCCTGCTGCTGTTACTGCTGCTGGTGCTGCTGCCTCTCTCTCTCTCTCTCTCATATCTCTCTTTTTCTCTCCTCTTTCCCTCCTCCCATCCCTCCCGTTCTAATGCTCTTCTCCTTCTCTTTTTGACATTTCCTCTCCCTCTCTTTGCCCTCTTCACTCTCTCCTCTTTCTCTTGTATTCTCTCCCTCTTCTGCCCCACTTTGCCCTGCCACCCAGATCTCTCCATTTCACCAGTTGGCACAGTCTGGGCACTACAAGTGCCAAGCCCTCTCTAAGCAGACACCATTTTGTGGGTTGGATGATTATACAGGCAGGCTGTGAGAGAGAGACTGTGAGCAGAGAGAGAGAGAGAGAGAGGCTCTGGGATGAGTCTGTGAAAAGGTCATAGTCTGGGATCTCACCCAGCATCACTCTCCTCACCGCCTCATGACTCCCCACGGTGAGGGGAGCAGAGATCACGGTTTAGCCTGACCCTGGGCCCTGCTGAACACACACAGATATACACACACGCACACAGGCACACACACAGGCACACACATACACAAAACATGCACACACCTCTTTCTCAATCTCTTTTACTCTCTCACTTCCTGGAGAGCTGCAGACCTCTCTTGCCCTATGAGGTATAGTGAAGATCTACACACAGCGCAAATGTACACAAGTAATAACGAAATACAACATATGAGACTACAGCATTTGTGTATTCTATAAAGAATGTTCCTGCCCAAAGGCTTAGCCCAGTCTGATAAACAGTGGTAAACCATCAGTTATTTCATGTATTAAATGGCACAGTGCTTCCACCATCCATTCTATGATAAATGAGCTACCCATGTGATGACGGAACAGAACGCTTCTACATTCTAACCCAGGCCCATGTATGTACATGCATATCTAACATTCGTTTGCTGTAACACCGTCATGGACATTCCAATGGAGTTGCAATCCACCGCATTTTGACCTTCATATCTGATAGCTTAACAATAGCAGAAATGTTTTACATTTTTAGAACCTGTGCCATGCCATTTCTCATTTGAAAACATTTATTCTGTCTTTTTGGCTCGGCTGTCGTGTCAATTTTACAGTCGCTTTACACTACAAAAACGAGGTATTTTGTTTCTCAGACTTGAGAAGTTAGTGTAAATAAAATAACGTAGTAATTGTGGGTAAACATCGTCCACGGTTCATACAAGATCATACAAGATCGGTTACAAATAGACACAACTTATATAGACTTAGACTATGAACGTATGTCATGGAGAAACGTTGAAATACACTGCGTGCAGCATTGGTACATTGTGCCTACCGTTTTACGCATAGGCCTATTCCCGCTTTATAAAGTGCAATTATCTGTTAATAAACTTCAATCAATTCAAGTAATTTTTTTTGTTCAATTGCTGCTTTCATAACTATATAATTATTTTACAATGTTTGGATTCAACACGGCTAAATAAATGCTCTCTATAAAATAAACAATGTGGTGCTATAGAAACACTGTCGGAATGGAAGAGCTACTATCTTCAATACACATCCAACAATATGAATTAGAAACGGTTGTATTTAAGCATCCTAATCCTTTATTAGTCGGAATGAACAATCGAAGTTGATTGCCTTTATCTAAAACTATTGGCACAGCTATTGACTAGAGATGCATCAGAGTCTGGAGTCAAACCAGTGAGTTTTTGTACCTGTGTGTTCAGAGGCGGATATAATGATCATATGGGTCGAGAACAACATTGGCTATAGGCCAACACGGCGGGAAACGTATCATGTAATCAAGGTGTGAGACCATGTATTAAAAGAGTCTACTTGCAAATGTGCAACCACACCCAAATGATGACCAATTCTCGCAGGGTTGGCAGGTTGGTTTATTTAGCCTACACCTGAATTCTCACAGCCTACAGTAGTTTGTGAGTCTGGAATAGGGTTTATTAAATGGGGCGATATTTGTTTTACTTGAAAACTAAATGCTGAAACAAAAACAAAAACTACAACATAAAACCATATCACGTAGTTCAAACAGACCTTCTGAAACAACAATGTATTTATGTGCAATGCGTTTCTAAGCCTACTTTAGTAGGCTCGTTCGTCTCTGTTCAGTGGTGATTATACAAGGTTAGTTAGTGTGTTATGTGGTTGTGCTGAGTTGGATGTTTGTATCGACGTGAGAGACAACACAAAAATGCACTTGCGACATTCCATCAAACTCTTATCAGGGAAAAGTCGGCAGCAGAATGACAGAATGGCTGCGTCAGGAGCAGCCAATGAACAATGAATGATCCCTTCAATGTGTCATAAAATCATCCCTACTAATATCACTTCATGGAAGGGGAATGAATGCATGTAGCCTACTACTATATACAATTTTACAGCCATTGAAAAGAACACCTCTAAATTATAGATATCGTCTTCACTCCACGGCTTCATGTTGCCTCCAGCCATGCATTTCGTTTCTAAAACGCTTAACTAATAAGACAGGAAATTCGCAAACGATAGAAAAACGTGAGCGCTACCTATGACATTTAATTACGGGCTGTATTGGCTCTACAGTCCCAGTTAAATTGTATTTCGCTCCGAATGCTGTTGCTAAGGGAGCAGGGCGTATTCGCTCTCTGACCGCAGTTGAAGGGCAAATGAAAACCGTGAATATGATCCAAATCCGTCGTTTTCACGAGCGCTTTTACGGCAGGCGGTATCAGGACGTCGCCCAGTATGTATTTCGAGTGTGAAACATGGCTTTTAATTATTACACGGTGTGATATTACACTCGTTTCTATCCATTACCTTATAAGGAAGGGCAGCGCTGTATCGTGCCTGGTTGCAATAGGCTGGCGGTTGCCGCTCTATGCAAGATCGTGCATTAACCCTTTTGGTGCTGAATTATAGTTGAGAGGGAAACGCTTTATGTAATCAGCTAGAATACTTGGCATTTTGGTGTTGACTTCTCGACTTACCCCTCGTCTAATCGTTTCGAGGTAGACCTGATCAAAATGTGTCACCATTGCGGCATATACACCAAATGCGCAATGGTGTTATCGGTCGTCTAATCAATCATTAATTTCCTACAAACGAGTAGCTTAAATATTAATGGCACAACTATTAAATGAAGTAGTACCCGACACAGCAGGGTAGCATATGAAGTTGCTTTACTATAGCTCGTATCTTTCTGCACATGCATTTTAATAGCCTATTGAAATATTATTGAGTTACATTTTAGAGAGCACATTTAGCCATATATGGCTAATATAAGCCTAAAGTTACGCAAAATATCGATTACAGCAGTCGTCTGATGTCTATCAATGTTCAAATGGCATTTGTGAAGGACAGGGGTATACGAAAGTGGTTTCGGTGTAGAGTAGCCTAGTGCATGACCTAGATATTTGGTAACCTCATAACCGATAGGCTCTCCACATTTTACAATAATTCAAGCAGGCTACTGCATTGAGTATGATCATGAAAGTTAAAAGGTAAAGTCAATAGGCAGCTTTTGGTCGTCGTTGAAGAACATGACGCATAGCCTAGCCTACTGGGGTCGCATTAAACCAATGCCCACTGAATGCCCCTCTTCATTGAATTGTGCCCATTTCTTTAGGAAACCTTAAAATATGACACAATTTCCCTTTGAATAATGTAAAGTTATTATTAACATTTTCAGCATCCACAACAACACGTTTATATTAATCTGAAGGTTGACACGTGTTGTCCCACTGACCAATTTCGGCTCTTCGGCTTCATTATGAAAACTCTTTCATAACGTATTTTGATTAGCAATTCTTGAAACCATTGCATAATGTATGTATTACATTTACAGACACGATCATCGTATCGCGCCTATTGTGCCTAACATTCGGAGAAGACTTTGCACCTGCGCCTTATATTATATTATGTTCAATTCCATTCTATTCCCAGCAAGTTGATGATACAAATAGCCAAGTATCATTTTTGGGGAAAATAGACTATAAAGCATCAATAGCATGTTGTTATACACCTCTGAAAAGTCCTAAACATAAAATACAAACTACATTTTTGTATTTTATTTTTCTAAATGGCATTGGAAGATTCCAATTCAACATACACATTGTGCAGATCGAATGAACCTGGTATAGGATACATATTTAGTCAACAAAGGTATGGTTTGCTCGTGGATGTAAATGATACAGTAATGGATTATCATTTCCATAGCTGCCTGTCTCTTGCAGCCCAACTCTGCTCCACACACACGGAGCGGGCACAAACCTCTGCCTTTCACCTCCCCCTCTTCGCTCTGACGTCATGTGCCTGGCTATTGCATGAAGTGTTCTTGCAGCCCCACTAGTGTGGACTGTGGATATCTTTCTGTTTACTGCCTTCGAGCCAGGACCCAGCTAGAGTGTGTGTGTGTGAGAGAGAGGGGGCAAGAGAGCGACAGAGAGAGCGAGAAGGAGCGAGAGAGAGGAGTGGTGGAGGGATTACAGTTTGGTTTCTTATAACTGGAAAATTACCAAAGGAGAGAACGCACCGAGTGAACGAAGGCATCGACGTATTTCAACGTTCGTTCGTTTCAAACGGATTCAAGCCAGAATGGAGCTACCTGCCGCGGGAGAGCACGTCTTTGCGGTGGAGGGTATCGAAAAGAAGCGCATTCGGAAGGTAAAACTTATCTCCAATGCACATTTCAATAGCGTTGAGCTCAATTAGAATGTTATCGGTTTTCTCACCGAATCTCTCTCTTTCTCCCTTCTCCTACAGGGCAAAATAGAATACCTGGTAAAGTGGAGAGGGTGGTCTCCCAAGTAAGTGTGAAACATTGTATTGCTCATATGATTTTAAATGCTCGGACACACGATAGTACCCATATGTGGATTTTGCAGACAGCAACCGATTTTGTTTTTCAAAAAATAAATCCTCGCTCGAAAGGCAGCTACGGGGACGCGCACGCGAGCTAAATAGAGATAGAGGGGAGCGAGAAAGCCAGCGAGAAAGAGAGGGAGAGCGATACGGATGCCTTCACTAATTTATGCGAGGGAAGGGGGTAGGCACAGCCATGTAATCCCGTTTTAATTATTTCTGCACTGCCAGCGAATTTACGAGACAGTGGTGTTAAAATGGCCGACTGTAACTCGGTGCACAGTGCAAAGAGTATTGGTCTTATACCGTTCGCGTTTGGATAGAGCAGGGACCCTACCCTGTCTTTTGAATGGTGTACTGCTCTCTCTCTCGCGCAGCCTACTTGAGACATACCCAGGGTTATTTGCTATGGCAGGCATGATCCGCATTGGTTTTGGAATTGGCTTCCCTTGCCAGACATAGTGAATCATCCAAGAGATGAACCCATTAGTAGGCTATAACACATTTTTGGAACATGCTGGTGTATAGGCTACTTTACGCATGAAGACTATTGTAACGACGTTGTGGGCTAGAGTCAAGGACAGTATGTAATTCATAACCTATAATATATTGAGACAACCTTAGCCTCTATATTGTAAAAGGGAATAGTCTATGTTGTTTTTCTCAACATGGATGACATATTGTTTTCTGTTCTTTCTACAGATACAACACATGGGAACCCGAGGAAAACATCCTTGACCCGCGCCTTCTCGTGGCGTTCCAAAACAGGTGAGAGACCTTGGATATGGCCTAGCAGCCTCGAGTTGAGTCATGACCTTATATGGTCACGAGAGGAGGGGGGCGGTGGGTAGCAGCGCATGTTATTCATACACCACACCGCCTCCCATGGGGGGATGTGTTTGAATGTTGGGAGAACTTTTTAGGAATAAATTCTGCATTTTAATAGCCTAGACTATGCCATGGGTTGTTGTCAAGGTCTGGGTCCCAATGAGTCCATGCTCCACGGCATGGCAGTTAATGTAGGCTAGTCCTATGCAAAGAACTGCTACAAAATAAAATAAACTTGAGAAAAATAAACGGAGGAAGATGTTGTAATTAGACATTCGGTGTGAGGTTGTCCATCAATAACCTGTGTAAATATATATAATGAAGTCAATATCCTTCATTAGCAATCTTCCTATTGGCCTAATTTACCCTTTTACGGCCCTATTGTGTAGCCTATTACAATCGAAGACTTGGGCTGCTGTCAAAAGTGAGCCAGTTTTGGAGGAAATAACGGCGCTGGGATGCTATTGTGAATGAACGACGAATTTGTGCATATAGGCCTAATACTATTTTGATAGTCTGGTCCCTGTGAGTCAATTCATGAATATGTCATTGTGAAAGTCCTTATAATGACAAAACCACTCTTGTGTAGTCCGAAACATGGGCTGATTTCAACAATTAGCTTTAAGACGAATGATTAGGCCTATCGTTTGGCTACATTCAAACGCAATGGGATATTTTAAACCACATTTTATTTAATAACTATTGATCGGAATACTCTTTGTATTAGCTAAAACCTTTGGAGTATCTATGAGAGTTGATTATAAGCAAGGCTGCATAAAAGTATCATGTCTGTGCGAAAGCCAATAGGGCTTAAACAATTTTGCGCCGCAAATTCACAAATGGCCTACATCACATGCAATGTCATGCATACTCGATTGCGTTGATGACCACATATCTCGCAATCATTTCACTCCAACAACCTATCACAACAGCATTGCGTGGTGCAGGCGGCTGGTCTCTCTCTCACCCACGGGATAACCTAGGCTACCCGCCCCAAAGGCCACCACCACCACTCCGTGCTTCACGTCGGTGTGGGGACAGGGAGATGCATAGAAGGCTGAAAGCCTAAAGCACGGGGGATGGGTATCACATTTATGGAAACCGTAATTGACATCCACTGCTCTCCGGCATTTCCAGTTGGCGACCTCATATTCTCCAGTCCCCCGGCGGCCTTGTCGGTGTCGGCTGGACGGTCGGTCTCAGAGCGCTGCTTCTGCGCTGTGTGGGGAGGGAAGGAGCAGGCCTGTGTGTTCGGCTCGCTCTGCTCTGGTCCCGGGGGATGGGGGAGGGGAATCGACATGGGAGGTTGTAATTGCCAAATCTTCTATAAAGGGAGGTTGCCCCGCTGGACGTCTCCGGTGTAAAATCACACCACGTTATTGCTTTATGATGCCGAATGTTCACGGGGACTGGCCGTGTCATCACGGGTTTGCTCAGTGTTTTGCTTAAACATATAATACATAGAATACATACTACATTAATGCTGTGTGTTAGCCACATTCGCTAATGCACAGCGGTGCGGGTGGGTCGAGTCCAGCTGCCATTGGGCTAGTGGGTCATATTTACGAGAATGTTATGACTTAAGGCCTCAACCAGGGAGCAATTATTTCATATGGACATGACTGTGCATATGATCACAACAGAATAATAACGTCCTGCACAGCTCTCTCTCTTCTTTTTGTGGGAAGAGTTTTGTAAACCCAAACAAATATAATGTTATTCTTGGTAGGCTATAGTTCTCTGGAATCTAGTTATACATTCATTTATTCAGTGAGTACAATTTACTCGGGAATACAACCCAATATATTCAAATGTGCATAGTTAATAATAGACCATTGTGTTCACCTAATCTTTATGCAGGGTAGATGCTGTTGTGCTGCAGTTATTTCATTTTCAGTAAACCCTACTTCAACCTTGTATTTATTCAATTTCATACACACCATGTGACCCTAATTAGGATTTGACTGTGACAGAAGCATAGGGAGGTGTAAGGACTGGCTGTGGGAGAGGATGTGGAAGAGAGGGGGAGATTCTCCCCCTGCTGTAGAACTAATTGAATTCCTTCATTATAATGGGAATATGGAATGATGGGCATATTACTATGGAGAGAGTTATGCAAATACAGACAGACCAGAATGCTTTGCAGCATGTCACACATGGGTCTTCATTAGCCTTCAAAATCAGAATTCCACTTTCGACCTTGAAGAGATTATTTCAAAAATAAATTGGTCTAGAGATGCTATGGAATTATTAATAAGACCAATAGAGGGATATATTTGCAAACTTAGTTTTGTTTGTGCACATCTGTCAATATGTACTGTTCATTAATATGTTGTAAAGCTACCAGTATGTCAATACGTCAACCATCTTTTGATGACACAAGATGATGTTTCCTGCCAACCTCCACCCTCATGGTAAATATATGTTTTTTCATCATCTTTTACAGAGAGAGACAGGAACAGTTGATGGGATATCGTAAACGTGGACCAAAACCAAAACATCTCTTAGTCCAGGTAACGATCATCATCCCCGCCTTATTGTCCATATTGTTGTTATGTTTAATAGTTCCATTTGTTTAAAAATAACTGGATTTTCAGTCAGCCATTCTGTTGCCATGCCACTGAACAGCAGAGAGAGAGAGAGAGAGAGAGAGAGAGAGAGAGAGAGAGAGAGAGAGAGAGAGAGAGAGAGAGAGAGAGAGAGAGAGAGAGAGAGAGAGAGAGAGAGAGAGAGAGAGAGAGAGAGAGAGAGAGAGAGAGAGAGAGAGAGAAGAGAAAGAGAGAGAGAGAGAGAAAGAGAGAGAGAGAGAGAGAGAGAGAGAGAGAGAGAGAGAGAGGAGAAGTTTCTGTAACACACAAGTGTCAGGTGTTTTGGAGATCCCTGTCATTATATCTGTGGTTATTTTGAGTAGATTTGCATTAGGAAAGAGAGAGAGAGGTATGGGGCCCTCCAGCTGGTCTGACCTACACACTCATCATGAAACCCAGTTTGTTGCCTCAGGCTCTGGAAGTATTGCTTGAGCGCATTCATTTTATTTTATGCTAATAGCCACATGTGCAAATGGCTGTTTCCCTTTTAAGATTTTACAAGTGTTATTTTCTCCTCCCCAAATGAATAACCATGTTGCCTATGGGAAATTTGGTATGCCATTCCATTTTCACGCAAGCAATTTGTTAGCTCTAAAATGTGCCTTTTCTAGAATTATTCAAAGCAGAAGTGAAAGAATAACAGAACATAGTTCACAGTTCCCTGAGGTTGAGTATTTTGTAAGAACACACTTGGAGCCAGATTTAATTACAAACGGCTAGTGATTTAGTGCCACTGTGTTTATTACTACGAGTAGTCAAGCCCTGAAAAACCCACTTAATTTGAAAAACAACAAAATGGCAGCCCTGCCACTTAGTTTGCTACAAAGCTGACGGATAAGGCTGGAGAAATGTAACCACTCTCAAGTTCATAGATATGGATGCAAGGATAGACAATCCTCAAAAATGTCTCTACAAAGTGGGCCTTTAAGAGACACCACATTGCTACAACCGCACGTGGTTTGACATCAAGGATCAAGCGTGACATGTCTAGTGGCACTTCAGTGACCCTGAGGTCACAGACATAGCGTCTTCCTCCCCTTTCTGAAATAGCATTCTCATGGCCTGGGGGGTGGGTCATGCATGGGAAGTAGAGAGGGAAAGAGGGGGAGGGATCTGAGAAGATGGAGGAAGGAATCCCAGGAGGAGAACACTGACTGGATGCTCTCCTCACACAAAGTTATAGATCGGTTGTCTGTGTCCTTTATGCCAGGTTAGCCAAGAACTAGAATGTAATGTTCCGATAACATCTGAATCCCAATGTACAAATGTAGCCATTAGCCAAGGCCTGTGTGTTGCATTTAGGCTTACAGTATGTGGATAATTTATGCAATGATATTGTGCTCCGACAATGTCTTGAATTACCCTTGAGGGGATTTATAATGTCCTTTTGAATTGGATTGGATTGCTGGCTACGGCTAAGGACTAGTTATGAGAAGCAACATAGCATAAATGTAGACTTAGGATAGATTTCTGTTGGTTATCTTTTGCCTCTTCTATCTCCCTCATCAGTTAAACCCGAACAATAAAAGATGAAAGGAGTGCCTTCATTTTTCAGAATAATAACCTTCCATTGTCTTCCGACTTTTTCAGCTTCCGTCGTTTGCACGGAGATCCAGCATCCCTGCTGGATTTGAGGAGTCTCCGGAGGCCGAGAACCACCTCAGATCAGACCCGATCCAGATGCACCGCTCCCAGCCCCAACAGTACCAGCTGAACAGCAAGAAGCACCACCAGTACCAGCCCAGCAAACAGGAAGTCTCAGCGGACCAGCTAGGCAACGGGAAGAAGAAGTTATTCTATCAGCTCAACAGCAAGAAACACCACCACTACCAGCCTGACCCTAATATGTACAACACCCAGTCCACCAGGCCCAAAGACATGGTCAAAGGTCAGGAACCCAGTCCGCCCACCAATCCCAACCCTGGGTGGAACCTGCCGCCGGCACTGCAGCAGAAATGGGTTCGCGACAAAAACACGGGCTGCCTGAGCAAAGTCAAAGACGTGACAGTGGTGGAGCTGAAGAAAGCAGCGGTGCGTGTCAACGAGGCTGAGAGCGAATGCGCCCTGAAGCCCAGCCCAAAGGAGGCAGCGCTTCCCAGTGCTGTCAGCAGCAAGATGAAGATCATCAAGAACAAGAACAAGAATGGACGCATTGTCATCGTCATGAGCAAGTACATGGACGGCAACAAGGCTGGGGCGGCCAAGGGTAAACACTCTTCAGACTTGACTGGAGAAGAGAAACCTCAACACACTGAGCAGTCAGACATGTCCAAGGTACAGGGAACCACCAATGTCCCTAAAGAGATCTGTAATGCCAGTTCCACGCCGGCCGCTGAGCATCCCAAGAAACACTCTCCAGAAGACGGACATTTCTCCAAACCATCGCCCAGCACGGCTGAGGAATACAACACAGAGGTTGCGAGGGGCCAGGCGGACTTACCGGATGATCACCCCCTACAGCTAACCACCAACCCAACCCCTTCCCCCTGGGCGATGGATACTAGTCTCCCCACCCCTAGCCCTATGGACCAGATCCGGACACTCCCCACCACAAATAACGACCGCAAACGCAAGCTCTCCCACCCCGAGGAGGACAGGGGCGCGTGTAAAAAGTTTCTGAGCTCCAGGAGCATCAGTGTCCCTAGTGCTGTGCCCACTCCGCCCCAGGACAAACCCATGGACCTCCACCTCATTGTCCCCCGCCGGAGCAGCAGTAGCGGGTATGGGTATGAGATTACGGACACCAGCACCAGTCAGGAAGAACCTATGGATCTTAGCTGTTCTAGAACCAGAAAGCAACCTGAACCTGAGCCAGTGCCAGAGCCAGAACCGGAGCATAAGGATACAACTGCAGTGGTACAGGAGTCAGAGACAACGACAACGACAACAACAACAACAACTACAGAGGAAGCTAAAGAAGAGTCTGTCTTAATGTTCTCTCCTTTTATGGGCAACATTGTCATCACTGACATCACCACGAACTGTCTCACGGTCACTTTTAAGGAATACGTTTCTGTTTAACAGTCCCTGGATCAATCAAAACAGAGGACTTCTGATTTGACGGCCTTATCAATATGTGTATATGTAAAAAGAAACGTGAAGATTTGTACATATGGAGATTTATAATTTATAATTCAAAATCAATACATTTCTTATGATGTTTTATACTTCAACTCTTCGGTAATGTGGTTGCCAAGAAAGTGCCCTCGTGGATTTCAGTGACTGCATTCAGGTGGATGTTAATTACTAGTGAAATGTCCATTATGAAATACCAAGTCATATAGAATAACTTTTGCTGTTGTGGCTTGATGGTATATACCAAACATATACAATCTTAGAAAAAAGGGTTTGAAAAGTTTTTTTTGTCTGTCCCCATATGAGAACCCTTTCTGGTTCCAAGTAGAACCCTTTTGTGTTCCTTGTAGAACCCTCTGTGGAAAGGGTTCTGCATCGGACCCAAAAGGGTTCTACCTGGAACCAAAAGGGTTCTACCTCGTACCGAAAAGAGTCCTACAAAGGGTTCTCCTATGTAGACAGCCGAATGACCCTTTTAGGTTCTAGATAGCACCTTTTTTTCCTAAGAGTTTAGCCTGAGATGTAAGCCGTTTTATACATACAGTATGTTCTACTTAATAATGGTGGTTATTTTGGTCCATAAGTAGATGATGTTGAGTAACTATGGTGATCAAAGATCCGTTTAAAAGCACTTCATTGCATTCACCTATGTGTGTATATTCATTTGTACTATGTACTGTATATGTATTCTCCATATGATTTATACGTATGTCCATTGCTTTACAATCCCCTCCAGCCAGGTGTGCTCAGTCTGAGGCTACTGTGTCATATTTCACGTTGGTGACTTTTGTTATTGTTTGTGAGTGCAGGAGAAATGAATGGAAGAAGAAATGCAAATATGAATGTTGGGTGTGCCGGGCACCCACAGCAACATCATACAGACCCAGTTTCACCGAGGGGTGTACTCTGACATGAGATTGAAGCGAACTTCCGACAAATCCTCCAATGCTCTCGTTTGAAAACTAGAGTTACACACATATATTTCAATTAACTGAACACCGGTTTCAGCAAACCCTGTCAATCTTAGCCATGAGCTGCTACATTGCATGTTTTCCTTTTGAGGAAACAAAGTGTATAATATAACGTGCACTATTGAATTGCACGGTGGCAGGAAGGCAAACCATTTAAGAAATTAGCTCTCAGAGGTGAGTAATGATGACCAGAGTTTTCATTTATCAACTGAGTCATTTTTCCTTTAAGATAAATTCTGATGAATTGACTTGTGACCCTAATTAGGTTGATGCATTGCATTGGTGAAGACCCCACAGATGGTCTACTAAGCCCATACAGCAGGTCTATGTAGGACTATTTGTGGCAGGTCTATGCAGAACTATTTGTGGCAGGTCTATGTAGGACTATTTTTGCATTTAAGTTGACCTTATGACAGGGTGACATTTTTCTCCAGAGGAGGCTGGTAGGAAAGGCTTATCGTAATGGCTGGAGTGGAATAAATGGATTGGAGTCAAACATATCAAACATATGGAAACCACATGTTTGACTCTGTTCCATTAATTCCATCCCATCCATTATAATGACTGTCCTCCTATAGCTCCTCCCACCAGCCTCCTCTGCATTTCACACATACAGTAGGGGCATTCATCTTAACTTGCGATTGACGCTTGCTTTACAAAGGCCTGATAGATTGACATGTATAACTTCTTTGTCTTTAGCTTATCGAAGCTACCTGGGTTACAAGTCATAGATGTGTATTTTCAGTGTTTCCTAACACCCATCTCTGTGCAAAATATAAAAGCTAATTGTGAGTCGCTTATGTTTAGAGGCTGATATTTTGATCCTAACACACATGATCCAATGAGCACAAGCTCTTTTGATATTGCTGCTAAAGTGTATGTTAGAGTTGTTTCTTCTGTCGTTGAAACCTTGTTGGATGTAACCTACATTACAGTCTAAATTGCCTTCGATGCACACTGAATGCAAAGCAAGAAAGAAAATGACAGATTATGGATTTACATATGATTGTTATGATGATAATGATTAAATAGATATTATTTATTATCATTATTATTTTGCTGTCCAAAACTAAGCTCACTTAGATGCCCTCTGCATTAGAGATGGAACATCTTATACCTGTCTGTACAACATTTAGCACAACTCTGTCACTTTTTGAATCCTTTTGGTTACCATTGATTTGTTGGAGTCAGGTTACATTTCCCTGCACTTGTTGGTTCAAAGGCAAAATAACTGTTTTAAGGTGTGTTCCGATGGGGAGGGGCTGGAATTAGTACTGTTGGCACAGCTATGGTATGTTTTACAATAAAGCAAGAGAACGGACCTTTTTCTGACATTGTCTGACTTTGGCCTGCTATGGGGACATGCTGTGCATGACATTCAGTTCTTAAGGCAAATGAATTGAAGTATTATTTCAGTCAGTATGGGAAAAAATATATTTTTAGACTGGCACATTGTAACAGGCATTATAATTGCCTTCAACTACCCCCCCAAAATATTATATATATATATTTATATTTTTTAAATAATGATTCACCTTATTCTACTTATATGCCATGTGATGTTCTTTATTTGGACACTAAAGTTAATATTTAGGCCTTGGCTACCGACCACGTTTTTTGTTTTCAACTTGACAAAAATGGCTAACTTTCCTTTAAAAAACATTAATGTTGGTAATAATGTGACCTCTGAATGGAACCACATATGAAGTTGCATAAGCACATATACAATCCAGAACAAAGGGCCTTCTGTCTTAAATAACTGTTAAATAACTGTCAAATAACTACTGGGCACTTGTGTTATTACTACTTTACTGATGGGTTATTCTTCTGTTGGAGCGAGACAGCTTGACCCTTGGCAGGAATGTAATCAGAACTACCACATAGAGGGGGGGTGAGGGTCTTGTGCAATATCACATTGTGATTGATACCTCTTGTATCACAATGTGAAAGGCTTTGTAGAATGGGAAGGAAGACCTCTATTAGACTTTCACTTCTATCAACCAAGTCTCACGTCTTTTACATTAACTTTGAATGAGACGCACAGCTGCACATGTGGAGGCTGTTTGATGTAGGCTACAACTGACCTATTCTCACACTCACTCCATTTTTGTAAGAACACAACTGAGGCTTTTACAAACTCACGTGCCGTTTCAGCAATGTGTCTTGGTCTGACTACATACAAGATTTGTCCTTCAGGTAAGTTCTGTCATGGGGTGGTAGGCCTCGTCTTCGGTTGTTCTTTTCCCCACACACGCATAACCTTGGCCTATCCAGTAGGCTCGTCTAATGAGCATGCAGTCGATCTATTCATAATTCGGCCGATATAATGGCCGTGAGATGCGTCAGGTTGCCTTGTCTTTTGGTGGGAGACGTTATACATTTGTCAACTGTATCTAGGGTTTCCATAATGACCATTTGAGATGTATGCTTAACTCTATTTAGATGTGCATGGTAGCCTACAGTAACTCCCAAAGCCCAATTGATTGACAACCCAAATTATGGATTCGAATGCAGTTGCAAAAAAGCGCACATACCTGGAATTTTGGCTCAAAATGTGTCAATGTATTGCTTTCTGGAATTTGCGAGTTTACTGGCGGGCGCGCTTCTCAATGATTCGGGCCCAGACCAGTCAAGTGTAACAAGGAAAGTAGAACTATCTATATTGGGAGGGAGTATGCATATACATAAACGTTACATGAACATCAGAACATGTTGAATGGCTTGTTTAGACTTCATAATATGGGCCATGACCTTGTCTATCGACCTAATCTAAAGCCAGTGTAACCGTTACATTGTGAAAGACCTTGGACTGGACTGGAAAACATGCCGAGGTCTTTCATTGGGAGTTACTTATCAAATAATGTTTTTCGGCACTGGGAGTGTGCCATTCAATTTTGGAACAGATAGATATGTCAAGATTGATGGGCCAATTTAACACATTTTGAAAAAAGTTTTAATCGGCTGATAGCCTAGCGGTTAAGAGTATTGGGCCAGTAATTGAAAGGTTGTTGGTTCTAATCCTAGAGCCAACTAGGTGAAAAAATCTGTCGATGTGCCCTTGAGCAAGGCAGTAAATGTTGCTCCTCTATTAAATGTAAATTGGCGATGCCGCACATGGGGAGTGTCCGGTGATGTCCTTATTTGAAAGCATTTTTCGGGAAATAGCTGGTTCTATTAATCCTAAAAGCAGGGACAAATAAAATAATTTCAGCAATTCTCTTTTGGAATGCGTTCGCTTCTAAATTGAATTCCCTTTATTTGATCCATGCACAAAAGTCAAATTACACAATCAACTTTTTTGTAGCTTATCAAATGTTGTTTGATATTTTTGCAGATAGCTCTCATACACAAAACCAAGCGGAGGTTTTCACCAAGTCCTGCACATTTCTAGAAGCACAGCGCATTGCTCTCTGGGCTATATCATGCCAATAAATGTTGAAATTGTCCATAGAATGGAAAACCGTTTCGCCATAGATGTGAGTCTGATCAGGTAGACTATATCGGTGTCATATATAGGCTCACTGACATCCCTTTGCATTTGTTGCAAGTTTGAAATCTCACTTTGGGCTTAATCACTTTGGGCTTAATCACAACTTTAAGAATTCAAAACTCTCAAGTTTGCACTGTCCATGTTCATGGCCACATATTTTAGACATTTTATTTTGTAGGTTAAAGTGTATAACTGTATTATAATCCTGTTAATATAGCCTATATCATTTTACAATCGTCAATGGTTCTTAATCGGATATCAATAGGCTAAGAGCAATAGAGAATGGGTCTATTTTTTTACCTAGAATGGCGGTTCTTTGTTTGGTGAACCATATAGAAAAGTTTCAATGAATTGGTTTGCGTGGTTTCATCATGCATTTCAGGAATGAGGACTTTATCGATGTGTGAATGAAGGTGAATGAAGGCTACATTTCGTTTGTTGAGGCATCTACTTTCCAACTGTCCCCCAAGTAGCCTATGTGTTTGTTTTCCGTTTTCAGCGTTAAATGTTTAGATGTTTACAGCTGCAGTAACTGTTTATAAACAAATGTTTATCATTAAACAATTCGGCACATAGCCAGCTTGTATCAGTCTCCATTTGATTTGCTCTGGAATCCGTTGTAGACGCAAGGGTTAGAGGATAGCTATATTGCATCTACGTTAATAAGTCTTCCTTTTTTAGGATAATATCTTGGCCCTATAGTCAAAGGTTCCATTATTCATACACAGCGTGTGTGACTTGCTTAAAATGAGACAGCCATTTTCTCTCGTCTATACCCGCTTCAAGCAGCGGATCGAATGTTCGCAGGGGCTTTGCGGTGTATGAAATGGTCGCTCGGCATAACGCGCTGAGAGTTGGAGTTGTAGCCTAATAAACTACAGATTTGAGTTGTGCAATGGGCGTTCCATGTCAGTTTCAATACATAATCACATTCTGAATTTGCTTACTGACCGAAGAAGCGCGCCATTTTAGTTTATTACACAGTGTAACATAGGCAAATGCAACGTTGACGTAGGCACATTTCGAGAAATTGTATTTGATCTTAACGAAAGACAGAATCACTAGTAAGGGGAACGTACGACCTTAGTTTTGGACATATGCACTTGGATAGTAAACAACAGAAATGCTTCATCGAAATTCATCAACAAGTCTATTTTCAATCAAGGTGTTAGGTGTGGATAGCAAATTGCCAAAAGTGCACGAAATACAAATCGGAAAATAGGTTTAAATATATCTGGAGTTGGGACATACTCTTGTAAAAATTGGCCCATAAATTGTTCTTCTGCTGTCTAAAGGATAACCTAATGTAGTTCCAGGCAGAACACTTTTTGGTTCCAGGTAGACCCCGTTCACCCAACAAATGAACCCTCAATGAATACTTTAAGAACCCTTTTGGTGAAAATGTTCTGTAACTTAAAGGGGTTCTATATTTGGGAGAGCCGAATATCCCTTTATGATTCAAGGTAGCCCATTTTTACCTCATACACACAGTCATATAAGGCGAGGCCACTTGGCGGTCAATTTGAAGAATATATAATTAGGCTACAAGACGGGCCATTGAACTGGAACAAGAAAACACACACAGGACTATCTTTACAAGTGAAGGACATTAAAGAAATAGCCAACCTCAAGATCGCATAAGAGATCGCATGACTCTGAGATGACTCAGCTTTCTGTAGTCAAACAGAAACCTCGTTGTACACGTTGGAGCATATAAATAGAACAAGTGCGATGTTTCACATTCCCCTTTTATCACCACACCACAACCTTCCAGTGCAGCCAGCCATTGCTGTATCATCTTACATTTACAGACGTAGCCTACTGCAAGGCGTATTTGCAATGAAGCCTAGGGCAAACAACAACTAATAACACCAATCAATTCGAATGACTGTTTTGTGTATTTGTTATGAGATGTTTTAAACACTTCTGATGGGGGCCAGTAGCATACAGCCTATATGCCAGTCTAATTATAAAGGATTCACAAATAAGTCAATTAAATGTCATTTGTGAAGATTACATTTATTTTGTGTTAAATCATGGCCAAACACTAATATAATCCGCCAAGATTTATTTGCAGCATCGAGAGAGAGAGAGAGAGAAAGGCACAGTAAATTCAGTTTGCTTTGAGGCTGTGGTTCTTCTTCTCGAGCTGAAAACATACATGTATTTTGTGTGTCTGTGGTTTTCCTCTTACTCAGGCTACGCGTTTTGCACAACAGATAATGTCCTCCATGAAAGTAGGACAGCGATCAGCACTTGCGAGTAGTGAGCTGAGTAACCGCGGTTGCCCAGAAACGAGCGAGCCAATAATATTTTACCAACTCGCACTGTGCATCCATGTATGGCTGTCGCCATTGCTGCACTGCAGTAAAGCTGAGACCAATCACCGAGACCACAAAATATGGAGTCCTGCAGTTAGGTGTTACCTAGGCTTAACGCGTTCCCTTCATAAAATGTAGTCGTTGTAATACCCACATTGCGCTGAAATGTCGGTATCATGGTTTGAGCGTATCAAAATGGTGGTGCCATATGATTTCCAATGCATCCCATGCATCTTTTGTCCGCTGTCCTTTGTCTCCTCGTCCGTAATAAGGCTACAGTGGCCATATCTACGTGTTATGTTGAACATGTGTTGTTAGGTAACAGTGTAGGGCGAAATAATCTGGCATCTGAAGGTCAAATACGGAACAAATCCGATGTACATTCTGCTCTCCCCTTCGCATAGGCTCTAGAGCCATTCCACCAAACGAACGAGCGTTTTCTTTCCAAACCCGAAGCATATTGTCGGTTTGATGAACCACTAAGGCGTTATAAACACTATATTATCACACATTGTGCACACTAGCCATGCTTTGTATGCTATTCAGTAATAGACTGTAATTGTGTAACAGCAGGCTTTCCCTGTTTCTTTTGATATTGTGGAAACGCCTGAGTAATTTAGTCATATATCAAATCACATTGTTGACAGAAACGCTCCATCATTTCGTTATCATACAAAGTTGTAAAATAGCTATAATGTAATGTTTAGTATGATATGTAAGTCTCTCTCGCGTTCTCTCTCCCCCTCTCCCTCTCCCCCTCTCTCTCCTCTCTCTCTCTCTCCTCTCTCTCTCTCTCTCTCTCTCTCTCTCTCTCTCTCTCTATCTAAATCAAATTCATACATATCTCGTTGTCTCATTATATTTTCATAACTCGTATGATTCCTTTTGGTAACTATGCCCCTTTTCTATAGATTATTATCTTACTTGTACAACGTAGTTGTGTACAAAAAATGCAGGCTACAGTTGATTACTTGATTTTTCCCAATTTCCTTTTCTGAAAAAGTTTAACCTTTGATTTGGACTTGTATAACACTGTACTCTAATGACTTAGGCCTACTCTTAAATACATTCAGAAGATAACAAACATGGGTTTTCGCAGTTTGATCTTTATGTAATTCATAGCTCTGCCTTCAGTACCCTTTATTTTTCACTAAAGAACGGTTGTAGTTTGCATGGATCAAGGGACAGAACTCAAGGGGTTTATATTTTTATTCATTTGTTTAATAAGTTACCTAACGAGGACTGAACGCCACATTTTGTCAAATACTATAGGTTTCAAATACTATAGGTTTCAAATACTATAGGTTTCAAATACTATAGGTTTCAAATACTATAGGTTTCAAATACTATAGGTTTCAAATACTATAGGTTTCAAATACTATAGGTTTCAAATACTATAGGTTTCAAATGAATGTATGTTTCTGTAGGATCTGTTTCAGATCTCAGAGTTATCTCTTTATTATAGGAGGCGTAAATCATATTATTCTTTGTTCATGTATAAAAATTCCGTATAAAAACAAAATCGTTATGAAAAACACAAAGCCTAAAAACTTTCGTAAGTAAGCCTAATTATTAAAAAATGTATAAGTTCACGAGGCAATTAAAGCAACCATAGCGTCTTGACAATAATAATAATAATAATAAACAATAACATTCGTTATAGTAAATACAAAAACTGGTATACATTTTTAACAAACCAACATAATTTATTTGAAGTAATTTGGTTATTTAGCAATGTATTAATATTGTTATCATTATTATTAGTAAGTATACACATCATTATTGTTATTACCTTGTGCTAGATTATGTTATATGTCATTATCATGTCATTCTTTTTTCCAGAGACCTGTTTATTCGTGTTATGGCTATGTTATCACATGTTCACATTTCTATGGCTAAGTTGTGTTTGAAATATTTGATCGTTTTCAGTTGTGTTTACCTATTCATCTTCAGACAGTAAAACTTAAAATTCAACTCTTCTTAATTGGACTTTTAATTGTTTTCATAAATTCATAAATCTTCAACCGAATTAGTTTTTAAAAAACTATCGGAAGACCAGAGAGACCAGAGATTCAGCACCCCACAATAAAGTAAATTACCTATGAAAAACAAACAATATCTTCATGAAAATGATATACTTGAAAGGTCCATTTTAATTGACCTTTGTAGAGTTTAGCCTCACGTAGTTGGACATTAATGAACAATAGCGCAAGATGATAAAATAACATACTTTCCCATCTCTAGGCTACACATAGCTATCCTATGCATTTGTATTTAGGTTGGTGCATGGGATTCCTGGCAACTATAGCTTATCAGTTAGATTCGGTGGAAATACAATCGAGCCTCAAGGTCATGTTCATATTGATTCTCCACTTTGATATTTTCATATCAAATAAATGAATGCTCTTTTTTATATTTCTAAATGCCGATGACTGGCTATTTAAAGATCTGTTCAAGGAAATAGTCACAATGCAAGGTAAGAGGTTGGGTAGACTATACAATGAATTTAAATTAACAAATTATTTTCAAATTGATAATACTTTGGTGTGCCATAGTCAGACGGTTATTTATTCGTTTATGCCAAATACATTCCTGCGCACAAACCAGACAACCACCAAATCAGCGTCATTTCCTTAGACTCAATAGGAATTAACTCCTCCCCTTCACTTAGCAACCCAGAGCACGTAGCAACAGCTGAGCCAATGCGCTCTACCAGATACGGTCCCACCGACTGCGGTGCTTGGCAACCCACATAAAACGTGATGACGTCTTCCTCACTGAGCGTATTATGGGATGTGTGGAATTAAACAGCGAGGGCTGTAGATAGAAAATATATATATAGCTTATAAACGAGGTTGAAGTAAACATGGAGCTATCGGCTGTTGGAGAGCGTGTCTTCGCTGCCGAGTCCATCATCAAACAACGCATAAGAAGAGTACGCAGTTTATTTTCGTTACACCTCCGCGTTTCTAACAATAATGTATGCTAATCGTGTGTTTGTGCACCATCGCAATGACATATCGACAATAAGTAGGCCTAATTCTCTCCCTATTTGTTGTTATATTGCAGGGTCGAATGGAATACCTTGTGAAATGGAAAGGCTGGTCTAAAAAGTGAGTAGGCTACACTCTGGTTTGGAAGCTGACAGCAGAGCTTCCAGCCTGTCGTGTTATCTCTCGAATGCTTGTTTTTATGTGCACCAACGTGTGCTCATGACATGCTAAGGCCATGTAACCGAGGCTTGTTGATTGCGTACAGGGCATGGTTTTGGTAACATTCGCGTACTTTGCTTAGGCTATTTTAACGCACAAGCACACGACAAGAGTGTTGCTAACATTAGCAGATTGCTACCTCCACATACGTCGCTGTCCGCAAAGGCAATGCCATAATGAAAGCAACGAGATTCTTAGCCGACATTGTTTCATTTGGTGAACGCTTTCGCCACAAATGTGATACTCTTCTTACGCTACCGTATCGTTCTTTTGGATAGATATAGCACCTGGGAACCAGAGGAAAACATTCTAGATGCGCGCCTCTTCGCTGCGTTCGAAGAAAGGTAAGGTTTTGACAGCACAGCAGGCCTCTTCTGGCAGAGTGCGAATATGTCATCTTGGGCTATCCCCAACAGACGACACGCATTTAACAACTCAAATATGACTCAATTATTTCGAGCGAGTTACGTTTCATACGAAAATTATATGTATTTATTTCACAGGGAGCGTGAAAGGGAGTTATTTGGGCCTAAGAAGAGGGGACCGAAGCCGGAGACATTTCTGCTGAAGGTGGGGGAATTTAACAGTGACTGTCATGAGTTAGTTAGTTCATGTTTCAGTCATATTTCTTTTCTTACTCATCACCTATGTTTTCCGACAATTGATTCATGAGTCTTGTGGTCTGATAGAATGTCAGACTAGAAAATGTCTGATATTCAGCTAATAAATTGATGAAAGTGCAACATTGTCTGTTATCTTGCTCTTTAATTGTTTACCTCTGCTTTAATTTCCGTTGTGATGTTATTGTTCAAACTCCAAGTTGAATAAAGTAACACACGTTTCCAAGTTAAAGTGGGAAATAAATGTATCGCAAAAGAGTGAATGCATGGGGCTTACTTTTTGTTCAAACATTGTCATTACCAACCAAATTGGCATCATTGTAATAAGGATTTTGGTGTAGGGAAATGGCATGTGGATGAACAATGGTAAATAGGCTATAGGCCTATTTCATTGTTGGAAAATATATGCAATGATACAGCTTATTAATAACAGGATTTAGCCTTCCAAGTACATGTTTATGAACCCCCATACTTATCTAACTTGACCACCTTTATACAGGCAAAGGCGAAAGCCACAGCAAAGACTTATGAATGCAGAAGAGAAATGCCAAGGGGGATTCGTGTTTCATACCCTGTTCCGATGCCTATGATTACACCGAGAGCTCGAGAGGGACTACGGGCTGTCGTGCCCACAATCTTTCCCCCTAGCACGGTCAACCGAGGAGAGAGCGTGAGGGTCAGACTGCCAGAGACAGAGAGAAGGCCGCGACCGGCGCCTCCGCACCCATTCATGGCTGAGGAATTTGTCAACATCCCTAAAAAAAGGGGACCTAAACCCAAGTTGCGTTTACGATTCAACGTGGAGCCAGACAGCTGTCCAACAGAGGAGCCCACAAAGAGGAGTCGGTTAGAGGAGCAGCAGGTCCCATACGGCCTGTCTAAAATGTCCAGACATTGTCATCATGAAGGCGAAACATCTAAGAGAAGTGTCATCCAGTTGACACGCAGGTTTCAAGAGGGAACGAGCATTGTGCCAAAATCAAACAAAGCTCAAAGACGGGTGGGGACTGTGTCCCATCCTGGCACCCATAGCCATGACGGTAGACTCCTCCATAAGGCTAGACTCGATCAACAGAGCCGCAGGACTTTAGAATGTCCTGGGGGCATGTCTGTCCCACACCCCAAACTGAAGCATGTGTCCAAAAACCATTTCTACAGAGCCAGTGACTCTTCCTCATCCATGCAACAGTCTAGGCCCATTGTTGTCGCCAAATCGCCTGCATGGAGGAGTTCTGGAGAGCAGTCAGCAGTGTCTTGGAGGCCTTGTCTGGATAATGTTGAGAAGGTGGTGGTAACCGATGTGACAACAAACTTTTTGACAGTCACCATCAAAGAGAGCAGCACAGACAAAGGTTTTTTCAAAGATAATAGATGAAATGAAGTCAGTATCTGCTTCACATAACATGACTAAATGCAACAGCTATTTGTAAGAAGTTAGTAATAGCTTAATCATGATCATTTGAGATACATTTTCTATAGGCCTAACTATATCCAGAGTTGTATGTTTAATATGTATTATGCCAAAGTATTTAATGTAATAATGACCAAATTAAACATGTCTATATAGTTTATTTGAATATAATTTTTTGGATAACTATTTCATATTTTAATTTAAACTTTTAAATACATTAATTAAGAGTCTTACATTTCCTCACCTTCTAATGGGGCTTTCAATTCAGCCTGGTTTAAATGTGGTAGGCTATAGAGGTATGTAATGGCTGTTATTTAATATAGCAATAAGGACTTTCCCTAATGTTTCATACCATTTTCTGTACACGTTTAAAAATATATATTTAAAACATATTTTCACATTTTGTATTAACATAATTGCAAGGATAGACATGCATGTAGACCTACCTAGTGTAAAATAGGCCTAATATTTAAAAATATTTGGAAAATACCTTCCATTATCCATAGCATATTCTATGCAATAAATCGAGAATATTCGTGTGAAAATGTATGTCAGGTAAGGTTCAATGGACGACCTTGACCTATAGTTAACAATTACCCTAATACACAACTCTGTGCTCCGGTGCAGCAGCCAGTGCAGTTGGAGCTCGGCGGTTGAAATGTTCCCTGGACTCCCTGATGTGCGTAAAATCAGTTCAGCACAGCTGGGACTGGGACTGGCGATATTTTAGTTATGACTTCCACTGAACTGCTTTAGAAAAATGCACGAGCAAAACACACCAGTTTCCGATGCTGAGTTAATTTGTTTTGGGATTTGAGGTAATCATTTGTAAAAATGTATTTTGTTGGTTTATTCAAATAGCCATTTTGGAATTGTTTTGCGCAATATTCAAAATAACCCATCAGTGGATTTTCATGACACGACTAATTGTTTGCTTGAAGAAACCTTGGAACAAGATAATTAAATGGGACAATGACTAACTGAGGTTTGGGGTTTCTTCAGGCAAACAATTAGTTGTCAAGAAAATTCGGTGTTTAAGGACCGGACTGGTTAGAGTTGAACTTTTTTACGGTGTCTAAACGGTACGTTTACTTCAGTTAGGGTAGATAACAATTAAATACCGTTTAGCTCTGAAGCATTGGTCATGGTGCGAGCTAATGAGTTTTGATGATATATTGCTCGTTAGACCAATTTTGTCCATTCTAATTATTTGTTCACAATCTAGATGGATATTCGCATGGGGTCTTGTTTAGCAGACAAGAACGTGCATGTATGTTGTCAATATTTGATCACTTGACTTATTATTCTTAGGTCTATTGACAGACTGCCGAAAGAAATGGCACACATGGGGCCACAGACTGCTTCATCTTTTGGATCTTGAATTGGACCACAACCTTTTAATTAAATTAGTCGAACGCTCATTAAAAACAATTCAAAATATGTCCAACTGCATCTTAGAAGTATTCCTACTTTTGATAATGCCAATATCTAATGGCTTCTGCGTTGTAGATTTGCTTAGTTATCCATAGCCTAATATAATACAGGTTTTTACATTCATGTCTACCTAACAATTGACGTTTCTATCTTTTGGAAAGTACGAAATATGACTCATCACACACCCTGATGACCCACGCCTCCTTTTATAAACTGAGCTATATGACTCGCCTATTAAATAAAGGTTAAATATTAATACAGTAGGCCACACACACCATTTATCTACTGCAATCAATTTCTGTCGCACGCCCGGGACTATAGGCCAACCCATGTGTATGTGCAACGTTATGTCTCCTAATTGTTTTAGGCCTAAGCATATGTCTTTTGCGACAAGCAATGTATAGACGGTGCCAGACACACGGCAGTTGAGTAAGCTATATTACAATGCAGGGACCAGAGGGCACGGGAGTCTCATTGCAGGTGGTTGCCGTCGGGGACCGTTTTAGCCAGCCATGGGTTGGTCCTGGGCAGGAGGGCCATGATCGTTCAAAAGGTGCAGATGAAACGCGGATGCTGCTGATGTGTGTGATGATGGAACGTCTGTGTGGCATATTTGACTATTTTCATATGATGTGGTCGTGCCTCGATATGGGATGGGGTGCTTGCCCTTGCAGGTACGGCAGTAACCCTCAAGACCCGGGTGGAGTGTCACAGACTCAACTCTATGTTGCCATAAGCCTTTTATTTTATTATTTATGATTTTAATATATATTATTCAATAGGAGTTATAATACCACATTAAAGAAAAATATTACTTTGGCCAATTAGCTAATTCGTTTTATGGACAGATGATGTAACAAAATGTAAATGACATGCCTGCAGGGAGACAGAAATATTACAGTGCTGGAGCTGAGCTAGAGGCTGACTGTGACCTTAAATCATCTCTGCCATTTCTAACACTCTGGCCCATTATTTTATTTGGGGACCCCAAACGAGCCCATTTTATTGCTTGAGGACACCATTATTAGCCAGATAATGATACTTTTGCGAAGAAAAAAACAAGTTATGCAGGCAAAAAATGGACCAGCCCTTCTGGCATTTGCCCGAAATGCCAGATGGCTAGTCTGCCCCTATGGGACACTGAACCACTAGCCTAGAATTCAGTCAGTCTGGGGGCTGAATGCCACTCGGACTAGAGGGTTATTCTCTCTCTTTTTGTAGAATAACAAAGTGTCCATTCATGTTGCTCTCCCCAGGGAACTGGGCTCTGGCCTCCGAACACGTGACTCAAACAGACCAACCTGAGAGCGCGTGTGAAAATGAACCTGGCTGTGACAACAGCGCGAGCCACTCAACTGCCGTTGACATTTACAAGGCCTTCCCTTACAGCTGAATTCTGATAGACGATTGAAAATAATAGCTATTCCTGGGTATAGTTCGGAATACTTTTTATAGACTACATTAAAATAATGTAGGTTAAGAAATACATACATTATTAATGTTTAAAATGAATGAAAGGTGCCCTATTTGAGCTCTTTGCAATTTAAAAAATCTAGCCTATAGACTATGTTATTACTACACAGTAGGCCTATGTCTGTTAAATTTCCACCTGGTTGAGGAAAGGACATATCCCTTTCGTAAGCCTATACCCTAGCAGAGGACTTTCCCCGCAACTGAGAAAACATCTGCCTAAATTCTCCATATGAGTGCAATTTACCAAACTACATTCCCATCAAAACGTATAAGCCTTTGATCTCGCACCACCGGAGGGGGCCAACCAAGTCCTGTGAACAACCAACAGTATTATACACATGTGGTTGCTGAAAAACCCCGCAAGATGTCGCCATGGTCTTGACTTGCACCTTTTGTTGCTTGGGCCCAGAAGGATTGCTATTTTGTTCACAGGTTGTAACCCTCATTAACGTTAAACCGAGACGCGCATGACCTGCATTTTCCAGATGTGCAGTACATGTACACGGCCACTAGATAGAGCCCAAGTATCAAAAATACGTTATACCTTTTTCAGTTCTTGGCCTGGGCCTGTTCCTAGTTGTTCCTAGTTGGGGCCAACATTGGGGTCATCATTACCGTTATTCGCAATCCCCATCTCCTTCACCACCACTCACCACCCAAACTATACTATCTGTGGCCGTTAGGCCTACCATTCGTTTTTATAGAACCAAGCCTATCATTACAAAATGCGATTTAAATTATCTGCATATATATACAAACAAAATCGTATTATTTTGTTCATTTATTTTATGAGTTATTTACTTTTATATGCCAATGTTTAGGGGTTGAATGTGCAAATATAAAGTGTTCGGAAAATACGTATCAATTACTAGCCTACATAAATAAAAGGCTTCGAAATAACAAGTAATTGGCATTTGTCGGCAGTTATTTCCCAAAGTTTCACGAAGGCTCCAATTATCCAGGTGTGGAAAAGCTGTGAGTCGCGCAGTGCACTTGAAGGTAACAGATGGCTGGAGCCTGTACTGCGGATCGTCTTTTCACTGAACTAACCTAAAACAAAAGCTAAAACGCGTATTAAGTCGTGTGGGAACGTAGGCCTAAATAATGCGATTTGAAAAATGTAATTCCGTTTTGGTCAACCTTTTTCGATGACTGGACCCACAGGCTATTCCGATTGATAGCCTATACCTACAATTAGCCACAAATAGCCTACATGTTGTTTTTTCCATTTTACACAACTTCTATCATTAAATGATGTCACGACAAAATACAAATTACCGCGTTTGAAACGGTTTCGATTTACAAATCTTTGGGCTTGGTAATTACGCCATTGATTGATTGATTGAATTTATTTGACAAGATGTAAAATACATACATAAGCGCGCTCCAGCAAGTGACGCCTCCACATACAATTTAAGAAAATCATCAAGGATAACACAATTAAGCTTATTAGCTTATTTCCATTGTGGTCCAACGGTAATGATGACGAAATCCATTCCCGGTTGTATCAACCACAATCATCCTCACACATACACACATACACATAGCGAGGACATCCATAGGACATCCATTTTCTACCAACGCTGTCAGGGGGCGAGGGTGCACGTGGCTAATCATACAACGCAGCCGCAGCGTCAGTCACAGGCGTCCACAGATGTTGCTAAGAGAGCATCTCAGTGAGCTAGCAGAAGGATTGGAGCGGAACATTGGTGATGTTTTCTCGCCAAGTTGATTTTGGATTCTATTTTTATTCCTATATTTGTTGCAATGTCACCAACTCTAAGGCTGATTTTCATGTATGTACTGTTCCTCTGCTGGTTGTCTCCCTGCGCGGCAGACCTATGCAACTGGAGTGGAAGGTGAGGGATTCTGCTTTTTTTTAGTAGCCAGAATTCCAAACTGGTAATTGACTTTGAGATTGCGTTTGCCGTTCTAAAAACCTTGTTGTCTAAATATGTATGGTTATTATCTGTTTATACCAATATCCTCATCGTTTTCAGGTAATTGTGTATTCTTATTGTTGCATATTATTGCAACAACAACAATAATATGCAATAGCACTACTTGCAGTTATCCTATAAATGGGTTTTGCCAAAACAATAAATGTTTTAACACTTGGATTCTCTGCGTTGTTTTCTGAGTGAGTGTGCCCATTTGAACCCTTCTCCTTGTTCATGGATTGCAGTGGTTTGGCGCGTGAGGCTGAGGCTAACTCGCGGACTGTGCAGCAGGTGCGGCTGCGTTGCACAGAGGGTTCGGTGGAGTGGGTCTACCCGGGCCAGGCGCTTCGGGTCGTCCTGGAACCCAACCTGTCCTCTGCGCGCCACACAACGGTCTGCATCAAACCGTTCCGCAGCTTCAACGGTGCCAGCGTCTACATCGAGCGGGCCGGGGAACTTGACCTGTTGATGACGGATGGAGGGCGGCCGGAGCAAGTGTTCTGTTTCCCGGCGGACGGACCTCAGAAGCCAGCCATCTTCCTCCTGGCGAACCCGCAGAGGGATATCAGCCAACGCGCAGTAGGCTTCAGATATGAGTTGCTGGGCGATCGGACCACTGCGCCCAACCTCGGCCAAAGTGTGTTGCAGGGTGAGTATTTGACAGTTGTGAAAAAATTACCCAATTGTCATAGTTGAGTAAAAGTAAAGATTCCTTAATATAAAATGACTTAAGTAAAATAGGAAGTCACCCAGTAAAATACTACTTGAGTAAAAGTCTAAAAGTATTTGGCTTTAAATGTACTTAAATATCAAAAGTAAATGTAATTGCAAAACTATACTTAAGCATGTAAAGTAAAAGTATAAATACTTTAAAAAAAAATGCTTATGTTAAGCAAACCAGACCGCACAAGCTTATTTATCGATAGCCAGGAGCACACTAACACGCAGACATGATCTACAAACGAAGCATTTGTGTTTAGTTAGTTCAGATCAGAGGCAGTAGGGATGAACAGGGATGTTCTCTTGATAAGTGCGTCAATTGGACAATTGTACTGTCCTGCTAACCATTCAAAATGTAACGTATACTTTTGGGTGTCAGGGAAAATGTATGGAGTAAAAAGTACATTATTTTATTTAGGAATGTAGTAAAGTAAAAGTACAAGTTGTCAAAATATAAAGTGAAGTACAGATACCACAAAAAACGACCTAAGTAGTAGGCTACGTTAAATTTTTCGAATTTAAGAAATTTGGACCACTGAAATTTGGAGACGATACGAATTCTCTATTTGTATGACATGGTAATAAGATGTTAATTTGACACTTTTGTTGGAGTTGCAATCCCAATTGTAAATAGATGTAATCATTTATTGATATAACAAAAATAATGTATGTTTTGTCAGTTGTATTGGTGTCAAAAAAGAACATTGCAGTGAAGAATGAAAGTGATCAACAAGTATCCTTAATGCAAATCATCACCTTCAGTTGTTTTTACTTTAGACTCATCTTCTTGACCATCATTTAACCATTTCCAAGAAAGTGCATGAATAATAAAACACTGATACATTCTAACTTAATCATAGAAGACAATAAACTCCTAGCATCACAGCACACGGCACAAGAGGTGGGCCCATTCACTGTGTGGGTGGAGGGGTGTGCTGGGGAGACTGAGGGACAGTTTGGGGCCCAAAGAAATCAGTCAATTATCCAATTAAAAACCAAATCTAATCTTGCCTGGTCTAGGAAGCAGCTGCTGACCGGTCTGTTGTTTTGTCTGGTGGTCTCATTTCCACCGGAGGGACAAAGCTAGGGAGCAGGGGCCAGGGTGGCGGAGGGCCAATGGCCCCCGGGTATCTCAATGGAGAGAGCAAATACTTGTTGGATTCTACAGATGCCTCATCTCTGTGTGGGCCTGTCTCAATGGGGTGACGTCATTCTCCTGTCCTGGTGATGTCTGTCTGTCTGAGTCCTTCTCTCCCAATATTGACAGAGTGGAGGAGTTCAGTGGAGGATACCAGTGATTGGGGTCACCAGTCAGGTCATTCAATTAGACCGCTAAACAATAGAAGTCAAACATGGAGGTTGAGACTCATCAAGGCTTTTGATCTGTGTGGGCAGTGCTAGTATGGTGGAGGAGATGTGAATGGAGTAGAGACGCATGCCAGACATTCCTCCATCTGACCCCTTGCCTTGTTGTCTGGATGAACTGAGGAGGGATGGATGAACGGAGGGATGGAGCTGCTGGTATGTGTGTGTCAATGGAGTGGCAAGCTGTCTGTAATCCCCATCCATCAATCAGTTATCTCAAGCCCAGCCGTCACAGTAGGGTGATGGGTGTGGGCTGAAGTGTTGAAAGTGGACCATCACAGTAGGGTGTTAGTTGTGGTCTGAAGTGTTGAAAGTGGACCATCACAGTAGGGTGTTGGGTATGGTCTGAATTGTTGAAAGTGGACCCTCACAGGTGGGTGTTAGTTGTGGTCTGAAGTGTTGAAAGTGGACCATCACAGTAGGGTGTTAGTTGTGGTCTGAAGTGTTGAAAGTGGACCCTCACAGGTGGGTGTTAGTTGTGGTCTGAAGTGTTGAAAGTGGACCATCACAGTAGGGTGTTAGTTGTGGTCTGAAGTGTTGAAAGTGGACCCTCACAGGTGGGTGTTAGTTGTGGTCTGAAGTGTTGAAAGTGGACCATCACAGTAGGGTGTTAGTTGTGGTCTGAAGTGTTGAAAGTGGACCCTCACAGGTGGGTGTTAGTTGTGGTCTGAAGTGTTGAAAGTGGACCATCACAGTAGGGTGTTAGTTGTGGTCTGAAGTGTTGAAAGTGGACCATCACAGTAGGGTGTTAATTGTGGTCTGAAGTGTTGAAAGTGGACCATCACAGGTGGGTGTTAGTTGTGGTCTGAAGTGTTGAAAGTGGACCCTCACAGTAGGGTGTTAGTTGTGGTCTGAAGTGTTGAAGACCCTCACAGTAGGGTGATAGTGTCCAGTAAGATGATCACTATAAGAAGTGTAGATGATGATGGTTAATATGAGAGAAAGAGAGAAATGGGTGGTGATGCAGAGTATGGAGTGGGCAGAGTGAGAGAGATAGATTCTGAAGCGAGAGAGAGATTCTGAAGCGAGAGAGAGATTCTGAAGCGAGAGAGAGAGTTGTGAGAAGACAAGTGAAGTGAAATGATGTGCATTGGTGCTCCACAGGGTGATGTGTGTCCCTTTCCTCTGCATAGACCAACACTATAAACTTCTCTCTCTCCTCCCACAGCTAGCTGCCGTCCCTGCAATGACACAGAGCTCCTCCTGGCCATCTGCAGCAGTGACTTTGGTATGTATCAATGGAACATAAATAATTCATTATTGTTCTTATTTACAAATCTAGATCCTATATCAAACATTTATAAAAACTGTAAACAACTATAGCTTTTGACTCGTTGTGTCCTATCTCCTTAGTTCTCCATAGATCCATGTAGCCCAATCTGTCCCCTCATCAGCTGGGTATCACCACTCATTTATTCTACAAAGGCCTGGGGTGGAGTGAGTGAGTGAGTGAGTGAGTGGGTGTTGGAAAGGAGATTTTGTGTCTGTGTGGATGTGTTGGGGGGGGTGGTAGTGGCCTGATCTGTTCCCAGCGAACAGCTTCTGTAGCTGGGCAGAGGGGCCTGACAGATGTGAGGGCTGAGGCTGCACAATGGGAGACCCATTGGCCTAAGGCTGCAACAGAGCAGAAGCAATAGTACCATTGAGTCCACTTCATTTATAGGCTGACTCCCGTGCCCTGATCTCACAAGTCGCCATCATCGACTTTTTGATGAGCGAAAATAGCTGGCTAATGAAAGTGTAAATGGCCACAGAGAGTGAAAGGAGGGAATGGAAGGATTTCTGTGGAGTGAGTGGGGGATGTGGAGACTGAGAGACTGAGATGAGGGAGAGTGAGTGGGGGATGTGGAGACTGAGAGGAGGGAGAGTGAGTGGGGGATGTGGAGACTGAGAGGAAGGAGAGTGAGTGGGGGATGTGGAGACTGAGAGGAGGGTGAGTGAGTGGGGGATGTGGAGACTGAGAGGAAGGAGAGTGAGTGGGGGATGTGGAGACTGAGAGGAGGGAGAGTCAGTGGGGGATGTGGCGACTGAGAGGAGGGAGAGTGAGTGGGGGATGTGGAGACTGAGAGGAGGGAGAGTCAGTGGGGGATGTGGCGACTGAGAGGAGGGAGAGTGAGTGGGGGATGTGGAGACTGAGAGGAGGGAGAGTGAGTGGGGGATGTGGAGACTGAGAGGAGGGAGAGTGAGTGGGGGATGTGGAGACTGAGAGGAGGGAGAGTGAGTGGGGGATGTGGAGACTGAGAGGAGGGAGAGTGAGTGGGGGATGTGGAGACTGAGAGGAGGGAGGGAGAGTGAGTGGGGGTTGTGGAGACTGAGAGGAGGGAGAGTGAGTGGGGGATGTGGAGACTGAGAGGAGGGAGAGTGAGTGGGGGATGTGGAGACTGAGAGGAGGGAGAGTGAGTGGGGGATGTGGAGAGTGAGTGGGGGATGTGGAGACTGAGAGTGAAGTTTCTGGAGGGAAGATTTGAATCCTTTTTCCACTCATACTCACACAGCAAGATCCTGTTAACTTTTTAATTTCCCTCTTGGCCGCTTTAAAAAAACACATTATTGAAATGCACATAACAATTTAGATCAGCTGAATCATACTGTATTGGTGGCTGTTTAATTGATACATTTCTCATCTTTCTGTTCATATTAATTGGTTTTCATTACAATAAAACATAACCATAAATGATTGGGATGACTGAAAACAGTCTCTAATGTTAGTCCCCTCCTCTGCCCTTCCAGTGGTTCGCGGCTCCATCAGGAACGTATCCCACAATGCTGAGCGGCAGACATCGTTGGTGGAGGTCTCAGAGGGGAGGGTGTACCGGCAGCGTAGCGGGGTGTTCGAGCGCCACACTGGCACCATAGGGGTTCCCGGTTCCAGTTCCTCATGGCACGGTCACATCCACACACTGTTACAGTGTCACGTAAAGCCTGGGGGCGGAGAGTTCCTATTCACAGGGACAGAACACTTTGGGGAGGCCTGGCTGGGTTGTGCCCCCCGCTATAAAGACTTCATGTCTCTCTACCAATCAGCTTGGGCGGCTCGTCAGAACCCCTGTGAGTTCCCGCTGGACTGAGGGTGTGTCCCAGTTCCGAGTGGCGATCCATGAGCCCTGTGACCTATATGTAGGGTTTATTTTCTTAAATGGAACACATTGAGTCTCTTCTTTCTACCCCAGTTGGCATGGTAGAGATTATGTCGCCGTGGCAGCAAGTGAGCGAGATGAGTTCCTCACGACCACAGCGGTTTGAGAGATGTTGTCCCTTCTACTCCTCATGAATCTATACCGCTCACAACACCAGCAGGGACAAATCTGTTGGAGCACTTGTAGAGCACAAGGACTACAAGGCCCAGGGCAGGGGCCCACAGGGGACCCATCCAACCAGCACTAGAGGGGCCACCCCAGCCCCTGCCGGCCCCAGCGGGGAAAGGCTTAGAGAGCCTGGCCCTTTGTCTGTCTCTCTTCTCAACGCCCACAGCTCCCAGAGACTAAAAATGGTTTGACTGCTGCTTCACTCTTTGTCTCTCCCCACACCAACTGCTACTTCACTCTTTGTCTCTCCCAACACCAACTGCTGCTTCACTCTTTGTCTCTCCCCACACCAACTGCTGCTTCACTCTTTGTCTCTCCCCACACCAACTGCTGCTTCACTCTTTGTCTCTCCCCACACCAACTGCTGCTTCACTCCTTGTCTCTCCCAACACCAACTGATGCTTCACTCTTTGTCTCTCCCCACACCAACTGCTGCTTCACTCCTTGTCTCTCCCAACACCAACTGCTGCTTCACTCCTTGTCTCTCCCCACACCAACTGCTGCTTCACTCTTTGTCTCTCCCAACACCAACTGCTGCTTCACTCTTTGTCTCTCCCAACACCAACTGCTGCTTCACTCTTTGTCTCTCCCCACACCAACTGCTGCTTCACTCTTTGTCTCTCCCAACACCAACTGCTGCTTCACTCTTTGTCTCTCCCCACACCAACTGCTGCTTCACTCCTTGTCTCTCCCCACACCAACTGCTGCTTCACTCCTTGTCTCTCCCCACACCAACTGCTGCTTCACTCTTTGTCTCTCCCCACACAAACTGCTGCTTCACTCTTTGTCTCTCCCCACACCAACTGCTGCTTCACTCTTTGTCTCTCCCCACACCAACTGCTGCTTCACTCCTTGTCTCTCCCCACACCAACTGCTGCTTCACTCTTTGTCTCTCCCCACACCAACTGCTGCTTCACTCCTTGTCTCTCCCCACACCAACTGCTGCTTCACTCCTTGTCTCTCCCCACACCAACTGCTGCTTCACTCTTTGTCTCTCCCCACACCAACTGCTGCTTCACTCCTTGTCTCTCCCAACACCAACTGCTGCTTCACTCTTTGTCTCTCCCAACACCAACTGCTGCTCTCTTCAGGGTCTCGGTGTGAGAGGTGTCTTCTGAACTACTGTGGCAGGAAATCATATGAATTTGATGTCTGATTGTTAGGTTTTATGTGGTCTTGTTTATTCCTTTGTACAATAGATTTTGAAATATTTTATTGTAATGTAAATGAAGTGTTTTGTAAATTCACAAGGATTTGCTTATTTACATATTGACTGTATCATTTTGGTTTTATTACAGGGTATGGGGATGATGCTACAGTGTAGGTGCAAACCTTCAGTTTGATTAACATTTATTGCCAAATATATAAGCAATGCTTGTGGGGATTTCTTGTGTACTTTTTTGATTGACTTGCAATGCACTTTCAAGCAATTACTTAAACTTTTGTTTGAACGAGATTTATTTTATTTTCATAACATTCTTTATTCTGGTTCTTGAGCATTATGGGAAAATATTTGTTGAAAATAGCTCCTCCTGTAGGAAATAATGATTATGAATGTTTGCATTACAATTTTCTGCAACACATTTAAATGACAAAAACATCTATTGCACTATTGTATCTATTGTCTATTAAAATAATACTGTTAAATGTGGTAAAGATGTATTTTCATTTCACTCATTGCGCTTTTGGCATTAAGTGTTAGACAACCCTTAGCATTAGAGGGAGAGTTTGAAAGATGAGGGGATGTCAACCCCAAACCCCCTCACCTCTGCCCCCAATCACCAGGCCTCCCCTCAGTGTTAGCCTGGGCGTGGCAGCCCCTCCTGCTCTATTGTGGGTAGTCAGTGGACTGAGTGACGCAGACAGAGTGGGGTTTTACAGAGCTACTGGGATCGTGAATGAAGAAGACCATTTTTCTTCAGCTTTAAGATTGATTATATGTCTCAGACCCTCTGTCCTTCATCAGCCACATTCAACAGACCTGGGCTTTAGATGGAAGCAGTGGGATTTAAACTCACGTCTCAGAAGAGGCTGGAGCCAAAACTCAAGGCACTATAAAATATTGTATCACATTAGTATTGCCAGTCTTGCTAGCTCAGCAAACTGTGGACCAGACGGACAGAGAGAAAGCTGAGGTGATGAATGTGGGAGTCTTTATTAGACTGCAGAGGTAGATAGTTTGGGCTCTTTCTCTTAGCAATCTCAGCAGTGTTGACGGTGGAATTTTTTAGATTAGAGTTAATAAATACTTAATAGATAGTTAATGGCTAATGTTCAAGGAGATTATTAATATGGCCTCAAATAACCCTCGTGATAGAAAACAGTCCATTTAAAATCTCACTGCTCACAGGTGGAGTGGTTGCTCTAACCAATAATGAGATTTTTCAAAAATCTGAATTTTAAAAGTATTACAACCTGCGTCTGAATGCAAATGATTAATATAGATTTGTATTTAGTCTATCCAGTCCATCTAGCTGTGGTCTATAGAGTGTTTCACAACAGAGACATGAACAGTAAAGTCCAGAGACATGAGCCCCTCCTAAAGACCAGCATGTAAAAGCACACGGCTGTTGTGTCTTTTGATATATCTGTTATGGAATAGTCTTAAATGGGATGTTATACCCCCATCCATATGCTACACAGTGCATCATCTCTGTTTTATAGGGGAATGGGAGTTTAGAGCCAACTGTCCAACACTTTTCTACTTTGGCCCTTTTCCACTGCATCCTATACCGGCCTAATTATAAGCAGTGCTAATGTTAATGGAATAACTCAGAGTAAAATGATATACAAATGGCTAAGATGGGGGACAGAAAATGAGTAGGCTGAATCAGTCTATTCTTTTGGGGCTGTTGCTCCCCGATCACAGCCTGGGAAACAGAGTGAGCAGAGGTGGGAGGGGGACTTTTCGGCCCCCAAAAATCTAAGGCCCCACCCCCAAAAAGATGGAACAATTCATTGACTTTTAAAGCGACTCCTTTTAATGCCTATTCCACACGTCTACTTGGCTGAGCAGGATTCACAAATTGCTGTGTTGAAGGTTTTATTGGGACTAAATGGCTGCCAATGAAAGTGTAAATGACCGTGGGCTGAATGGGGCCCCCACAATGGGCCCACGGTGACAAGGCCCCGACAGACATAATGATCATTGTCACAGACGCTGTTAGCCTCACTGGGCCTCATGAATCCAAGCGGGCAATTTCAAGCCATTAGACCGGCCACTTTATCCACCAAGATCAACTCTATCTTTTAACTCTTTCTTTCTTTCTTTCTTTTTTTCTTTCTTTCTATCTCAGTTCTTTCTCTTTCTATCTCTGTTCTCTTTCTCTTCTCTTTCTATCTTCTCTTTCTATCTCTCTCCTCTTTCTATCTCTGTTCTCTTTCTATCTCCTCTTTCTGTCTTCTCTTTCTATCTCTCTCCTCTTTCTATCTCTTTTCTCTTTCTATCTCTGTTCTCTTTCTATCTCTGTTATTTTTCTGTCTTCTCTTTCTATCTCTCTCCTCTTTCTATCTCTTTTCTGTCCTGGGGCTTTTCTATCTTCTCTTTCTGTCTTCTCTTTCTATCTCTCTCCTCTTTCTATCTCTTTTCTCTTTCTATCGCTGTTCGCTTTCTCTTCTCTTTCTATCTCCTCTTTCTCTCTCTCTCTTCTTTCTATCTTTCTTCTCTTCTCTTTTCTTTCTATCTCTCCTCTTTCTTTCTATCCATCTTCTCTTTCTATCTCTCTTCTATTTCTTTCTGTCTCTTCTCTTATCCTTTCGGTTCGTCCGGTTATTGTCAAACTTAGTTTCTTGGTGAGGTTTTGATCATAATAACTCCTGATGCTAATATCCACTAGGCTTCATCTCTTCACTATTTTTTGTTTCTCTCACTTTCCTCTTTCTTCTCTTCCCACTTGATGAGGTTAAGGTTAAACTTATAAGATCAAACTGCTAAAATCCACTATGTTTGCTGTTCGCCAACTCAGGCAGGACATTTTTCTTAGAAAAGCACCCTTGAAAACCCCTAAATGGCATAGCATTTTAACCAACATTTTAAATACTACTAAATACAAAACTGAGGTGTGAAAAAATTATGAACCCCTTTCAACTCTAATTCATATCTCCTAAAGTCTCCAAAAAAGTATATTTTCAAACTCAGGTCTCCCTCACCAAGTCACCATTGTCCTCCTGAGGGGCGTACCATACCAAATTTCTGAGCTGAATATTGTTTACTCCCTGGGGCTTTTGAGGTCACACAATTCCCATCTTTGGGAATTCTCCAGACGGAATCTGAGGGAACGACGTCCCGGGGGTTTCCAGGAGCGCCTGGAAGCGGGAGGCCGGGAGCCCCTCGGATGGTGTGCCGGCAGGAGTCCCCTCCATCTGGGGGGTAATTGGTTTATCCCGCCGCCTGGCCAGCTTTCCCATGTGGGCCACTGCTGTGGGGAGGCCCGGGGTACAATGTGGAAACAGCATGAGACCCTCCAGGCCAGCCTTTGACTGGGTCTCCTTTACAGGCTATAGGACCAGGAGCATGGGAGCACAACGCTTATGCCAGAGATGGACCCTGTGGTTTTGAAAAGGTCCTTCATTATTTTGCTGTCTGTTGTTTGCGTTTGAACTGAGTGTTTTGGTAATTGACTTATGGGGAAAGTTCATTTGTTTTAATTTTTTTATATCCCCACTGATTTATAAGGTAATGAGATGGAGAGTTGGGCCAAAGGTTTACAAATTTGTGAAGCCCTCCATACACAAAACACCTGGTTGGAAATGGGCTTTTCCACATTCTTTTCTACAAAATGTTCTGCATTTGGGCATTCTTTTGTTGGTCTTCTAAAAGGGAATGCTGAAATTGAGTATCAGTAACTGACAGTGTTGAACACATTTCTACTATTCCTGGGTGTTTGCAATAGTCAGTCCTCGACACAAACTGTTCCGTGCTGATAATAACTTGACTGATATACGCTGAGTGTACAAAACATTAAGAACACCTTTCTAATATTGAGTTGCACCCCCCTTGCCCTCAGAACAGCCTCAGTTTGTCAGGGCATGGACTCTATAAGGTGTTGAAAGCGTTCCACAGGGATGCTGGCCCATGTTGACTCCAATGCTTTCCACAGTTGAGTCAATTTGGCCGGATGTCCTTTGGGTGGTGGACCGTTCTTGATTCACACAGGAAACTTGAGCATGAAAAACTCAGCAGCACTGCAGTTCTTAACACAAACTGGTTCGCCTGGCACCTACTACCATACCCCGTTCAAAGGCACTTAAATCCTTTGTCTCAATTGTCTCAAGGCTTTAAAATCCTTCTTTAACCCGTCTTATCCCCTTCCTCTACATTGATTGAAGTGGATTTAACAAGTGACATCAATAAGGGATCATATCTTTCACCTGGATTCACCTGGTCAGTCTATGTCATGGAAATAGCAGGTGTCTTTTAAATATTTTGTACACTAAGTGTATGTTAAAAATACATGGTTGACAATAGCTTGTCACTTTGTTTATAAAAAGCTTTTAATCTCAAATAGTCACAGGAAAATAGTGTCCCCAAAATATATTGGGAAAACAAAAAAGGTAAAAATATAACAATAATGGTGATAATATATTCAACAACAATGGTGATAATATAACAGTAATTGTGATGATATAATAACAACAATGGTGATAATATAACAGTAATGGTGATAATATAACAACAACAATGGTGATAATATAACAATTATGGTGATAATATATTCAACAACAATGGTGATAATATAGCAATAATGATGATATAATAAAAACAATGGTGATAATATAACAGTAATGGTGATATAACAACAACAATGGTGATAATATAGCAATAATGATGATATAATAACAACAATGGTGATAATATAACAATAATGTTGATAATATACAGTACCAGTAAAACATTTAGACACACCTACTCATTTAAGAATTTCTCTTTATTTGTACTATTTTCTACATTGTATAATAATAGTGAAGACATCAAAACTATGAAATAACACATATGGAATCATGTAGTAACCAAAAACGTGTTAAACAAATCAAAATATATTTTATATTTGAGATTTTTCAAAGTAGCCACCGTTTGCCTTGATGACAACTTTGCACACTCTTGGCATTCTCTCAACCAGCTTCATGAGGTGGTCACCTGGAATGCATTTCAATTAACAGGTGTGCCTTGTTAAACGTTCATTTGTGGAATTTCTTTCCTTCTTAATGCGTTTGAATCAATCAGTTGTGTCGTGACATGATAGGGTTGGTATACAGAAGATAGCCCTATTTGGTAAAAGACCAAGTCCATATTATGGCAAGAACAGCTCAAATAAGCAAAGAGAAAGGACCGTCTATCATTACTTTAAGACATGAAGGTCAGTCAATCCGGAAATTTCAAGAACTGTGAAAGTTTCTTCAAGTGCAGGATGAAAAAACCATCAAGCGCTAAGATGAAACTGGCTCTCATGAGGACCGCTATAGGAAAGGAAGACCCAGACCCTCTGCTGCAGAGGATCAGTTCATTAGAGTTAGAGTTACCAGCCTCAGATTGCAGCCCAAATAAATGCTTCACAGAGTTCAAGTAACACATCTCAACATCAACTGTTCAGAGGAGACAGTGTGAATCAGGCCTTCATGGTCAAATTTCTGTAAAGAAACCACTACTTAAGGACACCAATAATAATAAGAAACTTTCTTGGGCCAAGAAACATGATTAATGGACATAAGACCGGTTGAAATTTGTCCTTTGGTCTGATGAGTCCAAATGTGAGATTTTTGGTTCCAACTGCTATGTCTTTGTGAGACACAGAGTAGGTGAATGAATGATCTCTGCATGTGTGGCTCCCACCGTAAATCATGGAGGAGGTGTGATGGTGTGGGGGTGCTTTGCTGGTGACACTGTCAATGATTTATTTAGATTTCAAGGCACACTTAACCAGCATGGCTACCACAGCATTCTGTAGTTATTCGCCATCCCATCTGGTTTGTGCTTAGTGGGACTATCATTTGTTTTTCAACAGGACCAAGAAGGAGAGTGATGGAGTGCTGCATCAGATGACCTGGCATCCACAGTCTCCCAACCTCAACCCAATTGAGATGGTTTGGGAAGAGTTGGACAGCAGAGTGAAGGAAAAATAGCCAACAAGTGCTCAGCATATGTGGGGAAAGCATTCCAGGTGAAGCTGGTTGGGAGAATACCAAGAGTGTGGAAACGGTGGCTATTTTGAAGAATCTAAAATCTAAAATATATTTGGATATGTTTAACACTTTTTTGGTTACTACATGATTCCATGTGTGTTATTTCATAGTTTAGATGTCTTCACTATTATTCTACAATGTAGAAAATAGTAAAAAATAAAGACAAACCCTTGAATGAGTAGGTGTGTCCAAACTTTTGACTGGTACTGTATGTAACAACAATGGTAATCTCCGACCTGTCAACTCGATATGTGGTATTACTTCATGAGAATACGTGTCTTCCGGTCTCCAAGCAGTAGTCTGAAAAAAACAGATAGCATAAGAGGTTCTGAAGATGATGCTTTATTGTGACATGATAGATCTTCATTCAGTATGCTCGCTTTCACATCAGTAATAATAAGACTACACATTGAGGAACATGAGAAAACACATACAGTGAAATGGTGCGCGAGTACTTCAGTTTCTCAGTGCATCGTCCTGTACAATCTCAAACACATTCTTACAGTATAGCTGCTGAACCAGACTATTCTGTCTGGGACGTAGCCTCATAGAATGATATATTAGAAGTCATTTAGTAGGATCTCTGTGTGTAGTCTATCCTCACCTAACCAGTGCAGCAGCCACCAGTCCACCAGTGATGGGTCCTACCCAGTAAACCCAGTGGTAGGTCCAGTAGTTGGCCACTATAGCAGGACCCAGGGCTCTGGCCGGGTTCAGACACGTTCCAGACACATCTCCACTGAAGAAATAATAACGACAAAGAGTTTCAGAACTATGATAGTATTAAAGATGATTATCTCCACGTATGCAGCAGAATGATGCCCATCAAAACAACCATGTGCTGTATCTCTACCCATGATGCTATGAAACTAAACGTTGAGATAACAAGTATTTCATGTTTTGCCATGATCATGGCGTCGTGTGGGAACAGTAAATACGTTACTTAGAAATGCCCAGAAATGTTATCTGAACTACCTATCTAAGATGTTTATCTAATCTTTATGTCACAATAATGCACGTTTTAGCAATGGCTGTTCCATATCTTCAGTTGTGGATGTAATCGTTGATGACAACTCTACTTGAACGTTTATTTATCTTCCATTATTTCTTTGTTCATTATTAGTTCACATTCCATAAATCAGTATATCATTTGTTTAAACAGTGTATAATAATGCATGCTATATCCATGTAAATAATTTATAACAAACTCTATTTAATAGGGAACACATGATATAATAGTGGTTTATAAATAGTTAATAAACAAACCTTCAAACAAACTTTTTCCAAAACGTATCTATCCAGGCTAATTATTAAGAGAACAAAATTACTTGTACCAGGCCCAGGAAAACCTCTAGGCCCTAGTAACCCTATAGCAAGAACTGACCAGGTAGCCAGGAAAACCTCTAGGCCCTAGTAACCCTATAGCAAGAACTGACCAGGTAGCCAGGAAAACCTCTAGGCCCTAGTAACCCTATAGCAAGAACTGACCAGGTAGCCAGGAAAACCTCTAGGCCCTAGTAACCCTATAGCAAGAACTGACCAGGTAGCCAGGAAAACCTCTAGGCCCTAGTAACCCTATAGCAAGAACTGACCAGGTAGCCAGGAAAACCTCTAGGCCCTAATAACCCTATAGCAAGAACTGACCAGGTAGCCAGGAAAACCTCTAGGCCCTAATAACCCTATAGCAAGAACTGACCAGGTAGCCAGGAAAACCTCTAGGCCCTAATAACCCTATAGCAGGAACTGACCAGGTAGCCAGGAAAACCTCTAGGCCCTAATAACCCTATAGCAAGAACTGACCAGGTAGCCAGGAAAACCTCTAGGCCCTAATAACCCTATAGCAGGAACTGACCAGGTAGCCAGGAAAACCTCTAGACCCTAATAACCCTATAGCAGGAACTGACCAGGTAGCAAGAACTGACCAGGTAGCCAGGAAAAAGCCCTAATAACCCTAGCAGGAACTTGCCAGGAAAACCTCTAGTTACAGCAAGAACTGACCAGGTAGCCAGGAAAGACTTTGGGCCTAGTTACAGTACAAGTGATACATTCCACTCTTGGCCCTCTCAGTATCTCACCCAGCCAGGATGTTGATGATTACAGTACAGCCCACCATGAAGGGAACCATGGGGCTGCTACTCTTGGCGTTGACCGCCCCCAGCAGCACCACCATGGTGACCAGGCAGGTCATGGCTATCTCCCCAAACAGAGCCCCCCACAGCTGATCTTGTGATTGCAGCAGTGCAAACGCTGCCCCCTGGGCCTTGGAGTAGTTCTCTGTTGTGGTCATCAGCTGAGGAACAATGGATTCAGGTTCATTTACTGGCAGTGATGTCATTATACTACTACAAAACCCAATGCATTGTCTGACGAACTAAACTGGGGTCATGACAGTTGTCTGCATATCTAATCACTGTAGTTGTGAATATTCATTTTATAGTTTTGATTTGATTCAATCCAACTGATATTTTTTTCTGCATTTCAAATCATTTCAAGGTGCAAGACAAAATTCTACCTCCACAGATACTGTTCGTCATAGATGTGCATTGAATGACCACTGATATCAGGTTTAACCCTCACCTTTGACATGGAAGCACCTAGCACACCCCCTATGAGCTGACTGATGAGGTAGGGCCCCACCATATTCAGCTTCATGCCTCCACACAGGTAGATAGCAATGGTAAACGGTGGGTTAAAATGGGAGCCGCTGTGGAGGTCAGAGAGAAATAGCAGAATGGTCAGATAGCCCAGGAGTGTTGGGTTTTACACAATATATTTCACAGTTTAACATTACTCACCTTCACACTTTCACCTTTGTATCAGTTCAAGGAGATCGGCTTTAGATATTGATTAGACATTGTTAATATGTTCACTCAATTATTATGTATAACAAAATGAATGGGGTCACAGTTGCTTTATAAACTTGGGATATGTATGTGTCAGGTGCATCTGTGAAATCATAACACATTACACCATAATGGCCACTGTTTCGAAGTTGAATGGCACTCACTGGAATGACAATGGTTTTACAACCTTAGGTCTGTTACCTTTATCTGTGAAAGACTGGTTTTGAACTCTGCACATGACGAAGAAACTCATAATCACCACGAAAAAGAACAAGGGACTTATGGGTTTCCACTCCCTGTGTGTTCAGTATTTTGACCCCAAAATTGTAGCAATATAGAATGTTGTAGCAATATAGAACGTTGCATATATAATGGAATAATGGGCATGTATTACACTCACATACATTCACTCACATTAAAGCACACAACATACTGTTCATGCAAAATATAAATGCTCTATTGAAAACAAATGACTAACGTTCATCTCAAAAGGAGACCAAAGTACAACACTGTAACGATGTAATATGAGACATTTTTACAGACACTTATCCAAAACAGCACAGTACAGTGAGGCAGTTTATCAACACACTGTATATAAACACACAGACCTGATCTCTGCCATGCACGCCACCATGACTGCCACAGCCAGACCATGGACCAGAGCTGGCTGCAGCCTCCCTGCTGCCTCCACGTTCTCTATGACCGACACACAGCCGATGAACACAAAGAACATGGTCCCCACCAGCTCAGCCAGACACGGCTGGACCAGGCGCTCAAACTTGTTGGGAGGCTGGACCGGTGCTTTCTTAGAGTCTGATGCCATCAGGGATGTCCCCATGTCACCCAGTTCCATTGTCCCTTCTGTCATAGTGGAAAGGAGTTTGGAGAGATAGAGTGAGAGTAGAGGAGAGAGCGAATGGAGGAGTTTGGAGGGAAAATAGATGAGAGAGAGGAGTCTTTGTATATAGAGATACAGTGAAGCACTGGAGATAATGTCCGCAGGTGTGTGTCCAAATATCTACCTGCGTTGCTAATCACTTGAACTTTAGTAAGTTCAAAGAACGAAAGGGCGAGATAGAGAGTGGAGAGAGAGAAAGAGAGCGAGAGAGAGAGCATAAAATTGAATTGCTCCATTGACCAACGATGGACTCTTTGACACCGATATCCATGTTATGATTAATCCAAGTCAGTTTACTCTAGTGAACACAGTACAACAGACAACCAGTTTACAGTTTAAAAGTATAGTAATTGTCCAGCAGACAGATATTTTGTTGGCACTGACTTGAAAACAACATTTTCAGGGTAGAGCATATGTCAATATGACTATGATATGTTTTTACTATTTAAATCAACTAAATGTTTTGTTAGTTTGTTAATACAGCAGCCTACTACTAGACATAATATTCTAGATTTCCAGGCCAAACAAAAAAGTTTAATCTTGGTTAACCTGCTTGTATTAACCATGCATAGATCATTGATGTTAGCCAGTCCCAGCTAGATAAGATAAAGCATTAAAACTAGACAGTTTGACGAAGTCTCTGCACCTGTGCAAAGTCTGCTCCTGTTATTCTCTGAAGGGAGGAAAAGAGAATCCAGTGAAACATGAAACTGTCTTTTTACACTTTAGTGTAATATCTTATTATTTGTCCTAAATGGTAGACACATCCATCAGCAAATAACAGGGGATAAATACATTGACATTGTAAATGATAAATTGACATTGTAAATGATAAATTGACATTGTAAATGATAAATTGACATTGTAAATGTGTAGAATGTGGCAAAATCAGACTGTTACTGTGCATACAGGCATCATGTACAGTATGTACTTATTATTGAGGGGGCACTAATGGAATTCATGAATTCATTTAATAATGAATTTGTATTAATTGCGTATGAAAGAAACAGTATCTTCTATATTTCCAACGTACAAATCAATAAATGGACATGACGACAACTCCTCTGCTGTACACATTTATACTTCATTTCTTCAATCTTCACTGCAACATTTTTTGAACGTTCACATACTACTGTCTCAAATGAGTGTCTGCCATAGAAATATAATTACTAGAAGAGAGGTCCCCGTTCAAGTCAATGAGTCCATAATGGGAGGACCGGTTGTCTGAGGGGCTATGTCCTTTCTAGTAATTATATTTCTATGGCTGAGACTTTCAGTCAAGATAGCAATTACAGTGTCAAATTCAATGCTATCTAATGTGGCTAGTTTTTGGATGTCTGTGTGCAGATAATCAGTGAAAAGGCATGATGCATATGGAAGGTTGTATGACAGGACAGTGAGAGTCAGACCAATGCAAGGCTGTAGTTCACCACATAACCAAAAGGTGGCGGTATAAAACACAGACTATGGGCCAGAAGTCACTTCTACTATGTCAAAAGGGATCAATCATAGAAAGAAATATACAATGCAATATTTAATGTACAAAAATGTGTTTATACAAATGGCATTGAATAAAATAGATTGCATGTATGGACAATAGATAATCTATATATACCAGTAGAGAATCCTAGGCGGCAGCGTATCCTAGTGGTTAGAGCGGTGGACTCGCAACCGGAAGGTTGCGAGTTTAAACCCCCGAGCTGACAAGGTCTGTCGTTCTGCCCCTGAACAGGCAGTTAACCCACTGTTCCCAGGCCGTCATTGAAAATAAGAATATGTTCTTAACTGACTTGCCTGGTTAAATAAAGGTAAAAAAAAATAAAAAAAATAAATAAAGTTACATTGGTAAGATTATTTTAAACTAAGAGACATGGAAATAGTAACACAAAAATACTGTTCGAATTTATGTGGATTTTGGAAATTGACTTTTTTATGGACTTGAACTGGAAACCTACATCTGTATCACATCAAGAGAACTCTGGTTTTCTCATCCCCAAGCAGTAATCTGAAAATAGAAAAAACACACCATCAAAATAGTACAGAATTGTTGAATGTAACATCACTCGACAAGTTGTTGCTTCCACACATTGTTTCTTTAGTTATTTTTAACATAAATGTAAATAATTCCCCAAAATATGTCTTAGAAAAACACAAGACTTTAAGAAGGAAAATCCAGATAAGAAGGTGTTAAATCCACACATAGTTAAAACTAGGTTAATGACTCTCCCAGACTTAAGAATTGTATAAAAGCACCCATTGTAGGAGTAACTTTCCCTCACATAGCTAGCCATTGATTTTAGAGGGACCGTTCATGTTTATCAAGCTGAGGACAAACAGCCCTGTCTAACAGCCATGTGACGATACAGCGCTTTATCACACAAGACAACACACCCCGATATGGAGGTGGTAGATTCTCTTGCTGATTTGCCAAAATTTATGGGCAGACAAGGCTTCTAATCCCACACTTGCAGCTAGTGGAGGCAACTTCCATTCAGTAGTAAATATATTCCATTCTAATCTATGGAGCTCCAGTTGGGTCATTATTTTAGTATTAATGGTCATTTCAAGGACAAAGATTAAGGTTGCTTTCCCAACCAAAGTGTTTCAATAGTAGCTTGGGCTCCAGTCTGTTTCTGATTAATACCAAACAGGACAATGATGTAAACAGCCAGGTATCCAGGCCCCAGAAGATCAGAGCCTGACAGTACCGTATGAAGCTGGCGGTTAGCAGGGCTCCAGACATGGGTCCCACCCAGTAGATCCAGTGATAGCTCCAGTAGTCGGCCACCACGGCCGGGACAAAGGCACGAGCTGGGTTCATACATGCCCCAGACACTGCTCCCCTGTAGAGGATGTGATATAAAAGCGATGCATGAATGAATGATAGAGCATGTGGTGTCCTACGGTACACAGTAAGGAGTGTATTGTGGTGTACATTGTGTTTTATTGGTAGTGTACAGGTATTTATCTCAGTAGTAGTTAACTATACTGTACAAAGGTAGGCCATTACATCAAACATCAAGACAAAGGAGATGATTGTGGACAACAGAAAAAAAGAGGACCGAGCACGCCCCCATTCTCATCGACGGGGCTGCAGTGGAGCAGGTTGAGAGCTTCAAGTTCCTTGGTGTCCACTTCACCAACAACAACAACAACAAACTAACATGGTCCAAGCACACCAAGACAGTCGTGAAGAGGTCACAACAAAACCTATTCCCCCTTAGGAGACTGAAAAGATATGTCATGGGTCCTCAGATCCTCAAAAGGTTCTACAGCTGCACCATCGAGAACATCGACTTGTTGCATCACTGCCTGGTATGGCAACTGCTCGTCCTCCGACACTACAAAGGGTAGTGCGAACATCCCAGTACATCACTGGGACCAAGCTTCCTGCCACCCAGGACCTCTATACCAGGCGGTGTCAGAGGAAGGCCCTAAAAATGGTCAAAGACTCCAGCCACCCTAGTCATCTAGTCATAGACTGTTCTCTCTGCTACCGCACGGCTTGTGCGCTCTTGTTCTTGTTCCAAGAGGCTTCTAAACAGCTTTTACCCTCAAGCCATAAAACTCCTGAACATCTAGTTAAATGGCTACCCAGACTATTTGCAGTGCCTCCCTCTTTACACCACTGCTATTCTCTGTTGTCATCTATGCATAGTCACTTTAATAACTCTACCTACATGTACATACTACCTCAAATAACCGGGGCCCCCACACACTGACTCTGTACTGGTACCCCCCTGCATATAGTCTCGCTATTGTTATTTTACTGCTGCTCTTTAATTGCTTGTTACTTTTATCTCTTATTCTTATAATTTTTTAAAACTTCATTGTTGGTTAGGGGCTCGTAAGTAAGCATTTCACTGTAAGGTGTAAGGTTCACTGGTGTTTTCGGCGGATGTGACTAATAACATTTGATTTGATTTGTTTGTATCTGAAAAGTTGTTCTGCAGAATGTACAGTACAGTCATTCTCCAGGCTAATTTCTCAAACCTTTCCAGCCCTCCTCCCATCCTATCCCTTACCCACACACTTTACATCAATCCACTCCACGACCACCCCGCCCACCGCTCTTACACCACACCTTCTACCCCATGGGTCCTCACCCAGCCAGGATGTCTGCGGTCACGGTCAGCCCGATGCAGAGAGGGGCCAACAGGCTGCGCGTGCGTCCATTCACGGCCCCCATACACACCACCATCGTCAGGAACAGAGTCATGATCACCTCTGCCACCGTGGCTGGTACTATCTGGGTGTCGGTCTGCACTGTGTCGAATGCTGCCCCTGAAACTTTGGCATAGTTCATGGATGGGGAAATCACCTGGAGAAGGAGATATTACTGATATGAATATAGGATATGTAGGGAGAAAAGTATAGGTCCAGATACAGAAGAACATTATTTAACATTTGCTTATCGACTGCTACTTTCCACTGGTCATATTATACATCTGTTCAGAGTTTGTCTTTTCAAATGTGATAAAAAATAATATACAGTACGAGCCAAAAGTTTGGACACACCTACTCATTCAAGGGTTTGTCTTTATTTTTTTTACTATTTTCTACATTGTAAAATAATAGTGAAGACAATCAAACTATGAAATAACACATGGAATCATGTACTAACCAAAAAAGTGTTAAACAAATCAAAATACATTTGATATTTTATCTTCTTCAAAGTAGCCACCCTTTGCCTTGATGACAGCTATGCACACTCTTGGCATTCTCTCAAACAGCTTCACCTGGAATGCTTTTCCAACAGTCTTGAAGGAGTTCCCACATATGCTGAGCACTTGCTGGCTGCTTTTCCTTCACTCAGCGGTCCAACTCATCCCAAACCATCTCAATTCGGTTGAGGTCGTGTGATTGTGGAGGCCAGGTCATCTGATACAGCACTCCATCACTCTCCTTCTTGGTCAAATAGCCCTTACACAGCCTGGAGGTGTGTTGAGTCTTTGTCCTGTTGAAAAACAAATGATAGTCCCACTAAGTGCAAACCACCAGAAAAGTGGCCCCACACCATCACACCTCCTCCTCCATGCTTCACAGGGGGTACCACACATGCAGAGGTCATCCGTTCACCTACTCTGCGTCTCACAAGGACACAGCGATTGGAACCAAAAATCTCAAATTTGGACTCATCAGACCAAAGGACAGATTTCCACCAGTCTAATGTCCATTGCTTGTGTCTCTTGGTCCAAGCAAGTCTCTTCTTCATATAAGTGTCCTTTAGTAGTGGTTTCTTTGCTGCAATTCAACCATGAAGGCCTGATTCACTCCGTCTCCTCTGAACAGTTGATGTTGAGATGTGTTACTTGAACTTTGTGAAGCATTTATTTGGGCTGCAATCTGAGGCTGGTAACTCTAATGAACTTATCCTCTGCAGCAGAGGTAACTCTGGGTCTTCCTTTCCTGTAGCGGTCCTCATGGGAGCCAGTTTCATCTAAGCCCTCAATGGTTTTTGCGACAGCACTTGAAGAAACTGTTAAAGTTCTTGAACTGTTTTGGATTGACTGACCTTCATGTCTTAAAGTAATGATGGACTGTCATTTCTCTTTGCTTATTTGAGCTGTTCTTGCCATAATATCAACTTGGTACTTACCAAATAGGGATATCTTCTGTATACCAACCCTATCATGTCACGACACAACTGATTGGCTCAAACGCATTAAGAAGGAAAGGAATTCCACAAATGAACTTTAAACAAGGCAAACCAGTTAATTGAAATGCATTCCAGGTGACTACCTCATGAAGCTGGTTGAGAGAATCCCTAGTTTTCAAAGCTGTCATCAAGGCAAAAATATAAAATGTTAAATATATTTTGATTTGAACAAATACACTACTGTTCAAAAGTTTTGGATCAAATAAGAAAGAAAAGCACATTTTTTTGTCCATTAAAATAACATCAAATTGATCAGAAATACAGTGTAGACATTGTTCATGTTGTCAATGACTACTGTAGCTGGAAACGGCAGATTTTTAATGGAATATCTACAGTACATAGGTGTGCAGAGCCCCATCATTAGAAAAACCTTTTGCAATTATGTTAGCACAGCTGAAAACTGTTGTTCTGATTAAAAAGTAATAAAACTGGCCTTCTTTAGACTAGTTGAGTATCTGGAGCATAAGCATTTGTGGGTTCGATTACAGGCTCAAAATGGCCAAAAACAAATACATTTTCTTCTGAAACTCGTCAGTCTATTCTTGTTCTGAGAAATGAAGGCTATTCCAGGTGAGAAATTGCCAAGAAACTGAAGATCTCGTACAACACTGTGTTCTCCCTTCACAGAACAGCACAAACTGGCTCTAACCTGAATAGGAAGAGGAGTGTGAGGCCCCAGTGCACAACTGAGCAAGAGGACAAGTACATTAGAGTGTCTAGTTTGAGAAACAGATTCCTCACAAGTCCTCAATTGGCAGCTTCATTAAATAGTACCTGCAAAACACAAGAGTGAAGAGGCAACTCCAGGATGTTGGCCTTCTAGGCAGAGTTGCAAAGAAAAAGCCTTATCTCAGACTGGCCAATAAAAATAAAATATTAAGATGGGCAAAAGAACACAGACACTGGACAGAGGAACTCTGCCTGGAAGGCCAGCATCCCGGAGTCGCCTCTTCACTGTTGATGTTGAGACTGGTGTTTTGCAGGTACTATTTAATGAAGCTGCCAGTTGAGGACTTGTGAGGCGTTTGAAAATATTTTTGGGAACCATAGTAAAACATCCTCAGTACCTCCCTGAAACCTAAAAATTAACATTCCCAGAACAAACGAAATTAAATCGAATTGTATTTGTCACATGCACCGAATACAACAGATGTAGATTGTACTGTGAAATGCTTACTTACAAGCCCGTAACCAACAAAGCAGTTAAAAAAAACCTATGTTCTCAGAACGTTTAAAAAACATACCATTTTACCGGTCAGGAAACATATGGCTTCGTTCCCAGAACCAATGGGAAACCAAAAACCTATGTTCCCACAACTTCCAAGGAACCAAATGTGCTTGCAGGGTAATGGCCAATGAGCTCTTGACTTTACAAGGTGGTGAAACACAGACTCAACTAATCTTGTTCAGCTCTAAGGACACTGTACTGGACATGTAAATGACTGCCAATAGAGTAGAGTGGGTGACTGCCTGGTCACTCAACCCTCATGGACGTCAATTGCTTTATCGTTTTACTGTCCTGATAGCAGCCAAGAGAAGAGCAGGGTAGGTGCAGAAAGAGATTATTGTCATGATCCATATCTGAAGTGTTGACAGGATGAGGATGATCATACTGTTAGGTTAAGTGCAGATTGTACAAGTGTTGTGTATTATGGGACGATCAAACCTCTGAAAGTGTGAAAGATCTAGCTGATATTTTCCTGACGTTTACATAGTCTTTAGTGACAGTAGGCCTACCCATTTGGTGCCAGGTAGTTACCAAATACTGTATATTGAATTCTTGAATGTTCGTACTAGAAAGTACATATTGTTACCAAATTATTAAGTTAAATACATGTACATGTCTTCAATGTCAATAAATAAGAACAATTATAATTAAAATCCTATTAAATACCAAGTTAGTACTAGTAGAAGTGCAACCCACCTTTTAGTAGGCTACAGAGTGCCCACCTTTTAGTAGGCTACAGAGTACCCACCTTGGCTAGTCCTGCCCCTATCATCCCTCCACACATCTGAGCCAGTATGTAGGGGACCAGCAGTATGATGTTGAGACCCCCGATCAGAAACACAGACACAGACACTGCTGGGTTGAAGTGCCCCCCACTGCAGAGAGAGACATGGAATAATTGAATTACCCTAATACATTTTAATGAAGTTATTTTATTTTAAACAGTTCACAATAGTTTTTAGAAAACAAAACAAACTATTTTAAATATAGAGGCAAGTAGCAACAATAAAACCATATTAAGAAAAAATGCTAATGTAGATTGCCTCATCAAAATGATACAAGTGTGATTTTAAAATCCTGTTGTGCATTTTAATGATCTATTGTAGGCTACTTTGAAAGCACAGTCATAAAACTTCAAGTCAATGCTGATCAACAGATCCATTACAAGTCTTCATTTTTGCAATGATTTTACACAATCTGTTATGCATCAACATGCTGCATGTTGAAAGCCTAGGAACAGACTCTTCTGTTGCTCTGCTAACATTTGAAAACCTGAGCATCAACTTCCCAGCCTAGTCACAAAACCTATACCATGTCATGGCCAGAAAAGTTGGCTGTACAGCACAAACAGATCTAGGACCAGGTTATCACCTTCCAGCCTCTCACCACCCACCCCCAGAGGGGCCCCCAGCCTTACCTGATCTCCCCCAGCACGGCGATAACGATGCCCAGGGCCAGGCCGTGTGCCAGGGCCGGCTGCAGCCTTCCGGTGCCCTCTGTGTTCTCGATCACAGACAGACACCCCACAAAGATAAACAGAGATGAACCCAGCAGCTCTGCCAGACAGGGCTGGATATAACGTTGGAACGCATCCCTGAACGGCTCGGTACTGCTGTTTCCATCTGTGGCTGGATCTGGACCTTTCCCTTCTGGCTGGATCACATTGATGTCCAGGTCCCAGAGCTCGGTCTTAGACTCATAGAGAGCCATGGTGTTGGGTTAGACTGTGTAAGACTGGAAACAGCCCATGGGTCGTTAGTGCTCTTAAGTCCAGAGGTTACGCAAGAGTGCTGATAAGGAATAAGAAGGGAGGAGGAGGGGTGAGGTGGATGAGGAGGAGGGAGGTGGAGGAATGGGAGGAGGTGGAGGACCGAAGACAAGGAGGGAAGTGGAGGTGAGGGGCGGAGGTGGGGTGAAGATAGCGGAGGGGGAAGTTGATAAGTAATTTTCTTGGAATGGTCCAGATAGCTAGGCAGAAAAATGCTGCCAGATCATCAAACAATGAGACAAAATGCAAGAAATGTTCAGATATTGTTCGCTTACGTGATTACCGTTAAATGCAATACTTTTGGTCTAACTTCAAACATACTTGTCAGGACTTTGTATGGATAAAGAAATGCAATTAATAAATCAAATGATTTCCCCATGACTGTTATTATGAATATTATTATGAATACTAGTTGTGAAATAGCTTACATTTCAATATACATTATGCAGTTAGAATACAGGGACAGAAACCCTGCTTCTGCAGATAGAGCTATTGCCTAAAATACAATAGAAGTACAGCATAGAGGCTCTGTGCCACGTCTTAAATGTATGTAGTTCTGTCCTTGTGCTGTTCTTGTCTATTCATGTTCTGTATTATGTCATGTTTCATGTTTTGTGTGGACCCCAGGACGTGTAGCTGCTGCTATCGCAACAGCTAATGGGGATCCTAATAAAATACCAAAATGATGAGTGTGTTATAGAACATATGGACAAGCGGCCTCATTATATGACTGTCTATATAAGTTGTCATTCTACATAACTACTGAATTACCATCAATCCACTTGTATATCAGTGTAGGCTGCTGAGGGGATGATGGCTCATAATAATGGTTGGAACAGCGCAAATGGAATGGCATCTGTAACACTTCAGGTGTCGTAGGTGTGTGGAGTCAAACGCAGGAGACAGTGAGTGCAAAGCTGTGCGTCTTTAATAGCGCCAACGCATCACAGGGTGCTCACAATAGTAACGGTCCCAAACACAGGGAATGAGAATGTACAACGGAAAAGTAACGACCAGGCACTAACACGTACCTCTAACAACAGAGCCGAAGGTTACACTGAAATAATCCCGCACAACAACCAGGCGGGCCGGCTGTCTAATAAAGACAAACTAATTAACTGATTAACCATGAACAGGTGCTACCACTAAACATACAAGGAGGGAGAGGAAAAACAATCAGTGGCAGCTAATAGGCCGGTGACGACGACCGCCGAGCGCCAACCGCCCGGGAAGGGGAAACACCCTCGGTCGGACTCGTGACAGTACCCCCTCCTGACGCGCGGCTCCCGCAGCGCCGACACCGGCCTCGAGGTCGCCCCAGAGGACGAGGTGCAGGGCGATCCGGATGGAGGCGATGGAAATCCCTCAACATGGATGGATCCAAGATGTCCCTCACCGGTACCCAGCACCTCTCCTCCGGACCGTACCCCTCCCAGTCCACGAGGTACTGCAGGCCCCTCACCCGGCGTCTTGAGTCCAGAATGGCCCGGATCGTGTACGCCGGGGTCCCCTCGATGTCCAGAGGGGGGAGGGACCTCCGGTACCTCACTGTCCTGCAGGGGACCAGCTACCACCGGCCTGAGGAGAGACACATGAAACGAGGGGTTAATTCGATAATAGGAAGGGAGTTGTAATCGATAACACACCTCGTTTATTCTCCTCAGGACTTTAAAGGGCCCTACACACTGCGGACCCAGCTTCCGGCAGGGCAAGCGGAGAGGTAGGTTTCGGGTCGAGAGCCAGACCCTGTCCCCCGGTACAAACACGGGGGGCCTCACTGCGGTGGCGGTCAGCACTCCTCTTCTGCCGTCCACTCGCTTGTCGTAGAGATTCCTGGACGGCCCTCCAGGTCTCCTTGGAGCGCTGTACCCATTCCTCCACCGCAGGAGCCTCGGTCTGGCTCGGATGCCATGGTGCCAGGACCGGCTGGTATCCCAACACACACTGAAAAGGGGACACGTTAGTAGAGGAGTGGCGTAGTGAGTTCTGAGCCATTTCAGCCCAGGGAATGTATCGTGCCCACTCCCCTGGCCGATCCTGGCAATACGACCGCAGAAACCTACCCACCTCCTGGTTCAATCTCTCCACCTGCCCATTACTCTCGGGTGATAACCGGAGGTCAGGCTGACAGAGACCCCCAAGCGTTCCATGAACGCTCCATACCCGAGACGTGAATTGGGGGCCCCGATCAGAAACGATGTCCTCCGGCACCCCGTAGTGCCGAAAGACATGGGTAAATAATGCCTCCGCAGTCTGCAGGGCTGTAGGGATACCGGGCAACGGGAGGAGACGGCAGGACTTAGAAAACCGATCCACAATCACTAGAACCGCGGTGTTCCCCTGAGACGGCGGAAGATCGGTCAGGAAATCTATGGACAGATGTGACCATGGCCGCTGTGGAACGGGGAGGGGTTGTAGCTTCCTCTAGGAAGGTGCCTAGGAGCCTTACTCTGAGCGCACACTGAGCAAGAGGAGACATAACCCTTAACGTCCTTAACCAACGTAGGCCACCAATACCTCCCCTGAAGGCTCCCCACTGTCCTCGTCACCCCAGGGTGACCCGAGGAGGGTAGGACGTGAGCCCACCGAATCAGCTTGTCCCGAACATCAAGCGGCACGTACCTTCGCCCCGCTGGACACTGAGGAGGCGCGGGTTCAGCCCGTAACGCCCGCTCGATGTCCGAGTCCACCTCCCATACCACTGGGGCTACCAGCTTAGAGGCGGGAAGGATGGGAGTAGGTTCGGTGGACCCATCCTCGGTGTCGTAAAGGCGGGACAGTGCGTCAGCCTTCACGTTCTGGGAGCCCGGTCTATAAGACAAAGTAAACCGGAACCGGGTGAAGAATATGGCCCACCTTGCCTGACGTGGGTTAAGTCTCCTTGCAGCCCGAATATACTCCAGATTCTGGTGGTCGGTCCAGATGAGAAAAGGGTGCTTAGCCCCCTCAAGCCAGTGTCTCCACACCTTCAGAGCTCTAACCACCGCTAGCAACTCCCGGTCCCCCACATCATAGTTACGCTCCGCTGGGCTGAGCTTCCTTGAGAAGAAAGCGCAGGGGCGGAGTTTTGGTGGCGTACCCGAGCGCTGTGATAGCACGGCACCCACCCCAGCCTCGGACGCGTCCACCTCCACTATGAATGCTAGAGAGGGATCCGGATGCGCCAACACGGGCGCATCAGTGAACAGCGCCTTCAACTTGTTGAATGCCCTGTCCGCCTGTGCTGACCACTGCAATCGCACCGGGCCCCCCCCCAGCAGTGAGGTAATGGGAGCCGCTATCTGGCCAAAACCCCGGATAAACCTCCGGTAGTAGTTGGCAAAACCCAAAAACCGCTGCACCTCCTTTACCGTGGTTGGAGTCGGCCAATTACGCACGGCCCTAATGCGGTCACCCTCCATCACCACCCCCGAGGTGGAAATGCGATATCCCAGAAAAGAGACGGCTCGTTTAGAGAACACGCATTTCTCAGCCTTGACGTATAGGTCATGCTCCAGCAGTCTTCCAAGCACTTTGCGCACCAGAGACACATGCGCGGTGTGAGTGGCCGAGTAGATCAGAATGTCATCGATATAAACAACCACCCCTGACCGCACAGGTCCCTGAGAATCTCGTCTACAAAGGATTGGAAAACGGCTGGAGCATTCTTTAACCCATACGGCATGACGAGGTACTCATAGTGGCCGGATGTAGTACTAAATGCGGTTTTCCACTCGTCTCCCTTCCGAATACGCACCAGACTATACGCGCTCCTGAGATCCAGTTTTGTGAAGAACTGCGCTCCGTGGAACGATTCCACCGCCGTAGCGATGAGAGGTAGAGGGTAACTATACCCCACTGTGATGGCGTTTAGACCTCTATAATCGATACACGGACGCAAACCTCCCTCCTTTTTCCTCACAAAAAAGAAACTCGAGGAGACGGGTGAAATGGAGGGCCGAATGTACCCCTGTCCCAGCGACTCCGTGACATATGTCTCCATTGCCAACGTCTCCTCCTGGGACAGCGGGTACACATGACTCTTGGGAAGCGCAGCGTCTACCTGGAGATCTATCGTACAATCCCTTCCCGGTCGATAAGGTGGTAATTTAGTCGCTTTCACTTTACTGAAAGCGATTGCCAAATCGGCATACTGGGGAATGCACACCGTGGAACCCTGGTCTGGACTCTCCACCGACGTGGCACCGATGGAAACTCCCAAACACCTTCCAGAACACTCCTCTGACCACCCCTGGAGAACCCCTTGTCTCCACGAAATTTTAGGATTGTGCCGGGCCAGCCAGGGAGTCCCCAGCACCACTGGAAACGCAGGCGAATCAATAATAAAAAAACTGATACGCTCCCTATGATTCCCCTGCGTCACCATGTCCAGTGGGACCGTGGTCTCCCCGACCATCCCTGACCCTAATGGCCGGCTATCTAGGGAGTGCACGGGGAAAGGAGAATCTATCGGCACCAGCGGAACCCCTAACTTAAGGGCGAGTCCGCGATCCATAAAGTTCCCAGCTGCGCCTGAATCGACTAGCGCCCTATGCTGGGAAGAGGGAAAAAAGTGAAGGAAAGAGATTAAGACAAACATATGGCCAACAAGGGATTCTGGGTGAGTCTGATGCTGACTCACCTGGGGTGACCGAGAAGCGTTCCGCCTGCCATCTCTACTCCCAGACGGACCCCCCCAGCACCGATCAGACGTGTGTCCTCTCCGACCACAGTTGGTGCAGGGAAGGCCTCCTCCTCCGGTACCCCTCGGCGCAGCCCCTCCCAACTCCATCGGAATGGGAGCGGAGGGGCTGGGTGGTGGAACGCACAGGACCCTCTCTGAACGCCCGCGGGCAGCCAGCAGATTGTCCAGTCGAATGGACATGTCAATCAGCTGATCCAGTGACAGAGTGGTGTCCCGACACGCTAACTCCCGGCGGATGTCCTCTCGGAGACCACACCTGTAGTGGTCCATAAGGGCCCTGTCGTTCCACCCAGATCCGGCTGCCAAGGTCCGGAACTCCAGCGCGTAATCCTGGGCGCTCCTCCTCTCCTGCCTGAGATGAAAAAGTCGTTCTCCCACCGCTCGGCCGTCTATAGGGTGATCAAATACGGCACGGAAGCGGCAGGAAAACTCTGGGTAGTGCTCCCGCGCTGAGTCTGGGCCATTCCAGACTGCGTTCGCCCACTCCAGAGCACGACCCGTGAGGCAGGAGATGAGGACACTCACCCTCTCCGCTCCTGAGGGAGTGGGTCTAACGGTGGCCAGGTATAGCTCCAGCTGAAGCAGAAACCCCTGGCAACCCGCCGCCGCTCCATCATAAGCCCTCGGTAGCGTCAGACGAAGGGTGCTGGAGTCGAGTGATGGGGAGACCGGAGTCGGGGTGCCGAAGGTGGAGAGAGGAGACCACTCCTCTCCCATCGGTCCATTCTCTCCATCACTTGATCCATCGCGGATCCGATCCGATGGAGAATGGTGGTGTGGTGGAGAACCCGTTCCTCCATCGATGGGAGAGGGTTGGCTGCTGCTCCTGCTGACTCCATTCGATTTGATTTAGGTGCGGGATTCTGTAACACTTCAGGTGTCGTAGGTGTGTGGAGTCAAACGCAGGAGACAGTGAGTGCAAAGCTGTGCGTCTTTAATAGCGCCAACGCATCACAGGGTGCTCACAATAGTAACGGTCCCAAACACAGGGAATGAGAATGTACAACGGAAAAGTAACGACCAGGCACTAACACGTACCTCTAACAACAGAGCCGAAGGTTACACTGAAATAATCCCGCACAACAACCAGGCGGGCCGGCTGTCTAATAAAGACAAACTAATTAACTGATTAACCATGAACAGGTGCTACCACTAAACATACAAGGAGGGAGAGGAAAAACAATCAGTGGCAGCTAATAGGCCGGTGACGACGACCGCCGAGCGCCAACCGCCCGGGAAGGGGAAACACCCTCGGTCGGACTCGTGACAGCATCAAACACATGGAAACCATGTGTTCGATGTGTTTCATACAATTCCACTTATTCCACTCCATCCATTACCACGAGCCCATCCTCCCCAATTAACACCAACCTCCTGTGTTGTATATGTAATGTGACTGAAACATATCTACATAATAATCAGAATAACATATTACGATAACAATCTTTTACATATACAGTGCCTTGCAAAAGCATTCATCCCCCTTGGCGTTTTACATATTTTGTTGTTAAAAATCCATTTTTATTTGGATTTCATGTAATGGACATACACGAAACAGTCCAAATTGGTGAAGTAAAATGAAAATGAGACTAAAATTGAGCTTTTTGGCCATCAAGGAAAATGCTATACCTGTGTTAGGTGTGTATAAGGGAGGCGAAGTCAGGTTCAGGAGAGCAGAGTGAAATAAATAGTCACATTTTAATTCAGTTCCACAAATGACATACATGAAAAATCAACGTGCCAAAATAACACGGAAACAATAATAAAGTATAGCGCCAGACAAAACACCATCTAACAATTAACAATTACACACAAAGACAAGTAGGGGAACAGAGGACTAAATACATTCAGTATGATTAGGGAATGTGTAAGGAACAAGGCAAAACAAAGGGAAAGATGAAAAATGGAGCGGCGATGGCTAGAAAGCCGATGACGTCGATCGCCGAATGCAGCCTGAACAAGGAGAGGAGCCCACTTCAGCGGAAACAGTCTGGCACAAACCCAACACCTCTCATCACCCCAAGAACACCATCCCCACAAATGAAGCATGGTGGTGGCAGCATCATGCTTTGGGATATGTTTTTCATTGGCAGGGACTGGGAAACTGGTCTGAATTGAAGGAATGATGGATGGTACTAAATACAGGGAAATTCTTGAGGAAAACCTGTTTCAGTCTTCCAGAGATTTGAGACTGGGATGGAGGTTCACCTTCCAGCAGGTCAATGACACTAAGCATACTGCTAAAGCAACACTCAAGTCGTTTACGGGGAAAGTTTTTAAATGTCTTGGAAAGGCCTAGTCAAAGTCCAGACCTCAATCCAATTGAGAATCTGTGGTATGACTTAAACATTGCTATACACCAGTGGAACCCATCCAACTTGAAGGAGCTGGAGCAGTTTTGCCTTGAATAATGGGCAAACATCCCAGTGGCTAGATGTGCCAAGCTTGTTTTTTTTGCCTTATTTCTTGTTTGTTTCACAAGAAAAAAACATTATACATCTTCAAAGTGATAGTTGTTGTGTAAATCAAATGATACAAACCCCCCAAAAATCTATTTTAATTCCAGGTTGTAAGGCAACAAAATAATAAAAATGCCAAGAGGGGTGAATACTTTCATAAACCACTGTACTTTAAGGTTATAGGTTTCATACAGAGCTATGAGTTTTCCTGACCACCTTATGTATAAATAGAATCTGGAGGTTTTCCTGGTCATGTCACCGGGTTAGGAAAAACTCCTGGCCCTGTTCATATGCCATCAAATAATGTTCATCCTACTTTTGAATACAAGGTCAGAAAATATAAACCTCTAAATTATACCACAACATACCATAAATTATAATATTATGCGTGAATAAAATAAAGGTCAGGTGAGAAACATAATTTTCTGGGAAACAGCAAGGACCAAAACAATGGATGTAGTGTTGGCTCAATGTTAAATGGTCTAATCATTTGACATTGATATTAACCTCATAACTTGTTGATCTTTCCTGATACTTGTTTGTCTTTCCGTCTTGGTGGGGGAGTTATAGTGTATTGAATGTAATGACGAAATATGTAATCTTAGGCACAAATATTTCACATAGGGTCAGGATGAGATACGCCACAGCCCACACCACATCATGAAGAGAGGAGTGAGGGGAGGACCACATAGGGTCAGGATGAGATACGCCACAGCCCACACCACATCATGAAGAGAGGAGTGGGGGGAGGACCACATAGGGTCAGGATGAGATACGCCACACGCCCACACCACATCATGAAGAGAGGAGTGAGGGGAGGACCACATAGGGTCAGGATGAGATACGCCACACGCCCACACCACATCATGAAGAGAGGAGTGAGGGGAGGACCACATAGGGTCAGGATGAGATACGCCACACGCCCACACCACATCATGAAGAGAGGAGTGGGGGGAGGACCACATAGGGTCAGGATGAGATACGCCACACGCCCACAACACATCATGAAGAGAGGAGTGGGGGGAGGACCACATAGGGTCAGGATGAGATACGCCACACGCCCACAACACATCATGAAGAGAGGAGTGGGGGGAGGACCACATAGGGTCAGGATGAGATACGCCACACGCCCACACCACATCATGAAGAGAGGAGTGAGGGGAGGACCACATAGGGTCAGGATGAGAAACGCCACACGCCCACACCACATCATGAAGAGAGGAGTGAGGGGAGGACCACATAGGGTCAGGATGAGATACGCCACACGCCCACACCACATCATGAAGAGAGGAGTGAGGGGAGGACCACATAGGGTCAGGATGAGATACGCCACACGCCCACACCACATCATGAAGAGAGGAGTGGGGGGAGGACCACATAGGGTCAGGATGAGATACGCCACACGCCCACACCACATCATGAAGAGAGGAGTGGGGGGAGGACCACATAGGGTCAGGATGAGATACGCCACACGCCCACAACACATCATGAAGAGAGGAGTGGGGGGAGGACCACATAGGGTCAGGATGAGATACGCCACAGCCCACAACACATCATGAAGAGAGGAGTGGGGGAGGACCACATAGGGTCCCACACGCCCACACCACATCATGAAGAGAGGAGTGGGGGAGGACCACATAGGGTCAGGATGAGATACGCCACACGCCCACACCACATCACGAAGAGAGGAGTGGGGGAGGACCACATAGGGTCAGGATGAGATACGCCACACGCCCACACCACATCATGAAGAGAGGAGTGGGGGAGGACCACATAGGGTCAGGATGAGATACGCCACACGCCCACACCACATCATGAAGAGAGGAGTGGGGGAGGACCACATAGGGTCAGGATGAGATACGCCACACGCCCACACCACATCATGAAGAGAGGATGGGGGAGGACCACATAGGGTCAGGATGAGATACGCCACACGCCCACACCACATCATGAAGAGAGGAGTGGGGGGAGGACCACATAGGGTCAGGATGAGATACGCCACACGCCCACACCACATCATGAAGAGAGGAGTGGGGGGAGGACCACATAGGGTCAGGATGAGATACGCCACACGCCCACACCACATCATGAAGAGAGGAGTGGGGGGAGGACCACATAGGGTCAGGATGAGATACGCCACACGCCCACACCACATCATGAAGAGAGGAGTGGGGGGAGGACCACATAGGGTCAATTATAATAAATACCTTGAACGTCAGAATGGACCTGAACTCAGTGACCACGACCACAGTGGCAGATTACCGACAACTAACAGAATTTAAGTCAATTTAATAAGTCAATTAAAGTATTTAATAGATCATGTAATACAAATCTAAGTGTTAAAAAATGTTGGTATATAAAATAGAATGATGGCTGTTACCATTAGTTAAGGACCCTGGGACTAAGCATCTCCCTCTGCAACTGGATCCTGGGCTTCCTGAAGGGCCGCACCCAGGTGGTATGGGTAGGCAACAACACGTCTGTCATGCTGATCCTCAACACTGGGGCCACTCAGGGCTGTGTACTTAGTTCCCTCCTGTACTCCCTGTTCACCTACGACAGTGTGGCCAAACACGACTACAACACCATCATTAAGTTTGCTGACAACACAACAGTGGTAGCGATGGGACAGCCTATAGGGAGGAAGTCAGAGACCTGGTAGTGTGGTGCCAGGACAACGACCTCTCCCTCATTGTGAGCTAGACAAAGGAGCTGATCGTGGACTACAGGAAAAGGCGGGCCGAACAGGCCTCCATTAACATCAACGGGCCGATGTGGAGAGGGTCGAGAGTTTCAAGTTCCTTGGTGTCCACATCACCAACGATCTATCATAGTCCAAACACACCAAGACAGTCGTTAAGAGGGCACAACATCTTTCACCCTCAAGAGACTGAAAAGATTTGGCATGGGTCCCCGGATCCCCAAAAAGTTCTACAGCTGCATCATCAAGAGCATCCTGGCCGGTTGCATCACCGCCTGGTATGGCAATTGCTCGGCATCTGACTGTAAGGCGCTACATAGGGTAGTGCATACGGCCCAGTACATCACTGGTGCCAAGCTTCTTGCTATCCAGGACCTATATACTAGGCGGTGTCAGAGGAAAGCCTAAAATATTGTCAGAGACTCATAGACAGTTTACTCTGCTACCGCACGGCAAGTGGTACCAGAGCTCCAAGATATAAAACTGTATTTTTTTGTGAAGAATCAACAACAAGTGGGACACAATCATGAAGTGGAACGACATTTATTGGATATTCCAAACTTTTTTAACAAATCAAAAACTGAAAAATTGGGCGTGCAAAATTATTCAGCCCCTTTACTTTCAGTGCAGCAAACTCTCTTCAGAGGTTCAGTGAGGATCTCTGAATGATCCAATGTTGACCTAAATGACTAATGATGATAAATACAATCCACCTGTGTGTAATCAAGTCTCCGTATAAATGCACCTGCACTGTGATAGTCACAGAGGTCCGTTAAAAGCACAGAGAACATCATGAAGAACAAGGAACACACCAGGCAGGTCCGAGATACTGTTGTGAAGAAGTTTAAAGCCGGATTTGGATACAAAAAGATTTCCCAAGCTTTAAACATCCCAAGGAGCACTGTGCAAGCGATAATATTGAAATGGAAGGAGTATCAGACCACTGCAAATCTACCAAGACCTGGCCGTCCCTCTAAACTTTCAGCTCATACAAGGAGAAGACTGATCAGAGATGCAGCCAAGAGGCCCATGATCACTCTGGATGAACTGCAGAGATCTACAGCTGAGGTGGGAGACTCTGTCGTACATTGCACAAATCTGGCCTTTATGGAAGAGTGGCAAGAAGAAAGCCATTTCTTAAAGATATCCATAAAAAGTGTTGTTTAAAGTTTGCCACAAGCCACCTGGGAGACACACCAAACATGTGGAAGAAGGTGCTCTGGTCAGATGAAACCAAAATTGAACTTTTTGGCAACAATGCAAAACGTTATGTTTGGCGTAAAAGCAACACAGCGCATCACCCTGACCACACCATCCCCACTGTCAAACATGGTGGTGGCAGCATCATGGTTTGGGCCTGCTTTTCTTCAGCAGGGACAGGGAAGATGGTTAAAATTGATGGGAAGATGGATGGAGCCAAATACAGGACCATTCTGGAAGAAAACCTGATGGAGTCTGCAAAAGACCTGAGACTGGGACGGAGATTTGTCTTCCAACAAGACAATGATCCAAAACATAAAGCAAAATCTACAATGGAATGGTTCAAAAATAAACCTATCCAGGTGTTAGAATGGCCAAGTCAATGTCCAGACCTGAATCTAATCGAGAATCTGTGGAAAGAACTGAAAACTGCTGTTCACAAATGCTCTCCATCCAACCTCACTGAGCTCGAGCTGTTTTGCAAGGAGGAATGGGAAAAAAAATTCAGTCTCTCGATGTGCAAAACTGATAGAGACATACCCCAAGCGACTTACAGCTGTAATCGCAGCAAAAGGTGGCGCTACAAAGTATTAACTTAAGGGGGCTGAATAATTTTGCACGCCCAATTTTTCAGTTTTTGATTTGTTAAAGTTAGAAATATCCAATAAATGTCGTTCCACTTCATGATTGTGTCCCACTTGTTGTTGATTCTTCACAAAAAAATACAGTTTTATATCTTTATGTTTGAAGCCTGAAATGTGGCAAAAGGTCGCAAAGTTCAAGGGGGCCGAATACTTTCGCAAGGCACTGTATATATATATATATATATAAGGGCAAAAGAGTATGTAAACATTATTAAAGTGACCAGTGTTCAATGACTCTACGAGTATAGGGCAGCTCTAAGGTGCAGGATTGAGTACCTGGTGGTGGCTGGCTTGTGACAGTGTCCTAAGGGGCTACGTCCCCCACAATGTGAAAATAAATTATTCATATCATTTTCTGTCTATAGCAATGCTTTTAAAATACAAATGTATGCATATGGGCATGCTATGTTTCTTGTCAAAGTCATTGAACACTCATTCTGTGAGAAGGCATGTTATGCATGTCATGCAAATAGCCACAGGGGAGCAGCAGAACACTGGAAATGACAGCAGACATTGAAGGCTCCAGGTATTACCCCCCCAAGCATAGATCTAGTATCAGCTCATCATACCTACCTCAATCCATACAACTGATGACTGACAGGGTGGCAATTTCCATTGATTCCATCCATGGCTATATGAAACACCTCATGAAGTTCACATCAAGAGATCTGTTAGACTTATACATACATACTATTAACAGTAATTCAAGTTCAGTCACCATGTGGAATTCATATCACTGCACTGTAATAACACATTTGTTGTAACATAACATTTTAAAATAATGATAAGAACATTGCAATAACATATTGTATGGCCATAGTGCTCTTTATTTAATGACTTGAGAGTATGATTTTGTAAGCCTGACTTCCTAGTCACTGATTAGAAACATTGTTTTCATCATGTTGAGCACATCCCTGGGTGGACATAATGGCGTTACCAATTTCAAAAAGCAAAAATGTCCATAGAGAAACAGTTTCACTGACCTCTACTGTAGCTAAGGTATTGCAAGCCTATTGTGTGCTGCTGTTGAATCACATAGGTGGATAAGCCCTTTTAAACCTATAGTAAACCGCGTGACAGTTAGAAAGCCGTTAATGCATCTCAAACCATTCGCTTTACACATCGTTTTGTCCGTTTTTTTCGTACTCATAATTGCCCATTATACGTGTGTCACTTCGACAGGGTTGTTTTACCAAGGTATCACATGTCACTCACTAGCGGGCCATGTAGGCTAGCCTACAGTAGGGAAGTGAATTGCACTTCCTCCTTTTACACACCACTGTTCAGCACAGCATTATAGGAGTAGCCCACAAAGTGAAAATGGAAAGAGCGAAAACTGAACGGGGCTGTGTCCTGTAATTGCCTATTCACTTTGTAAGAGGAAAAAACATTGCGGGGAATGACAATCGATTCTTATTAGAACGCTCCAACAACACCTATTCAGCGACGAGCAGCAGAGTCAACGTAACATTTTCACAAATACAATGGCAGCGAACTAGATCAACTTCTGGACTTGCTTTCTAAAAGGATCATAGAGGGGGCCTTGCAACTTTTTGAAACTTGTTGGATACGGTGGAGCAAGGACGCAAACATGAAGAAACAGTTTAATCGCATGAAACAGCTCGCCAACCAAACAGTTGGAAGGTAGGCAAAGTATTTTGGATAAATAAAAGTGTAGCCTACTATTATCTAGTGGGCTCGGGCGGCATTTTCTTTTGCAGTGTTGCAGTCATTGCTGTCATTTATTTTGTCGGTAATGTTGCATTGTAGTTAGGCTACATTGTAGTTACATTGTAACTTTGTAGTTACAGTGTAGCCGCTGAGACAGGTTGGCAGTTGTAATTGTGATGGCATGACCAAACTGTCACTAACCGTGTTATGATACATATCTCCCTATCACAAATCGTTCTCCTGGCCATAGCCAGCCTCTGTGAGTTTTATCTCATCTCAGTGGGCTGTGTCAGAAGTGTTGGGCCACATATGAGTACTCAAGAATGGATTGATACCAATTAAATGTGATAATATAAGAAAGATATGCCTAGGAAATTTTACAATGAATAACTTTTATAATGAATACATAACATGTAATCAAAAAGCTTATAGTCAAAACCTGATGTGGATATGATGTCTGAATAGTTTGCCTGACAAATGTTAACTTCTTAATGGTAGGCTACATGCGTCCTATATGGATTGATTTGTTAGGCCTACACGTGGTGTGGGAAGAAAGTAAACATGGTGGTCTAACCAAATGGTGGTCTAACCATGATTTAATTAGTGTATTGTGGACAACCCGTATTGTGGACAACCCCGCCCTGTGCAATTGGGTTCTGGACTTCCTGACGGGCCACCCCCAGGTGGTAAAGGTAGGAAACAACATCTCCACTTGGGGCCCCACAAGGGTGCGTGCTCAGCCCTCTCCTGTACTCGCTGTTCACCAATGACTGTGTGGCCATGCACGCCTACAACTCAATCATCAAGTTTGCAGACGACACAACAGAAGTGAGATTGATTAGCCGCAACAGCGCCTCTTTGACCTCAGGAGGCTAAAGACATGTGGCTTGTCACCTAAACCCTCACAAACTTTTACAGATGCACTATTGAGAGCATCCTGTCAGGCTGTATCACCGCCTGGTACGGCAACTGCACCGCCCACAACTGCAAGGCTCTCCAGAAGGTGGTGCGGTCTGCACAACGTACCACCAGGAGCGAACTACCTGTTCTCCAGGACACATACAGCACCTGATGTCACAGGAAGGCTTAAAATCTCATCAAAGACAACAACCACCCGAGCCACTGCCTGTTCACCCCGCTACCATCCAGAAGGCGAGGTCAGTACAGGTGCATCAAAGCTGGGACCGAGAGACTGAAAAACAGCTTCTATCTCAAGACCATCAGATTGTTAAACAGCCATCACTAACTGCCTACATACAGACTTGAAATCAGTGGCCACTTTAATAAATGGATCACTAGTCACTTTAATAATGCCACTTTAATAATGTTTACTTATCTTGCATTACTCATCCCAAATGTATATACTGTATTTTATACCATCTATTGTATTTTGCCTATGAGGCTCTGTCATTGTTCATCCAAATATTAAAATGTACATATTCTTATTCCATTCCTTTACTGGGATTTGTGTGTATTAGGTAGTTGTTGTGGAATTGTTAGATATTACTGCACTGTTGGAACTAGAAGCACAAGTATTTCGCTACACTCATTAACATCTGCTAACCATGTGTATGTGACCAATACATTTTGATTTGATTTGTATATAGCTACATCAAATCACATTTATTTATATAGCCCTTCGTACATCAGCTGATATCTCAAAGTGCTGTACAGAAACCCAGCCTAAAACCCCAAACAGCAAGCAATGCAGGTGTAGAAGCACGGCTAGTGTGCTATGATGGAAAAACACTGACTGTTATATGTTTATAGCCAACTCCCATGTAAAGGGGGAATCCTCATCCATCCAACCAGGCACTGTGCAGCCCCCATCCCACACTGCTTCCTCACTGTGCCCCCTCTCCCTCTGACCCTACAGGGGTTGCCCTCAGGCACTCAACATCACTGTTGTCCTTTAGTCTCTGCTGATGTCCACTGAGCTAACACTGTTGTCTCTCAGTCTCTGCTGATGTCCACTGAGCTAACACTACTGTTGTCCCTCAGTCTCTGCTGATGTCCACTGAGCTAACACTGTTGTCTCTCAGTCTCTGTTGATGTCCACTGAGCTAACACTGTTGTCCCTCAGTCTCTGTTGATGTCCACTGAGCTAACACTGTTGTCCCTCAGTCTCTGCTGATGTCCACTGAGCTAACACTGTTGTCTCTCAGTCTCTGTTGATGTCCACTGAGCTAACACCACTGTTGTCCCTCAGTCTCTGCTGATGTCCACTGAGCTAACACTGTTGTCTCTCAGTCTCTGCTGATGTCCACTGAGCTAACACCACTGTTGTCCCTCAGTCTCTGCTGATGTCCACTGAGCTAACACCACTGTTGTCCCTCAGTCTCTGCTGATGTCCACTGAGCTAACACCACTGTTGTCCCTCAGTCTCTGCTGATGTCCACTGAGCTAACACCACTGTTGTCCCTCAGTCTCTGCTGATGTCCACTGAGCTGCTGATGTCCACTGAGCTAACACTGTCCCTGTCCCTCAGTCTCTGCTGATGTCCACTGAGCTACACACTGTTGTCCTCAGTCTCTGCTGATGTCCACTGAGCTAACACACTGTTGTCCCTCAGTCTCTGCTGATGTCCATGCTCCACTGCTGATGTCACTGAGCTACACAGTCTCTCTGTTGATGTCCACTGAGCTAACACCACTGTTGTCCCTCAGTCTCTGCTGATGTCCACTGAGCTAACACCACTGCTGTCCCTCAGTCTCTGCTGATGTCCACTGAGCTAACACCACTGTTGTCCCTCAGTCTCTGCTGATGTCCACTGAGCTAACACTCTGTCTCTGCTGATGTCCACTGAGCTAACACACTGTTGTCTCTGTCTGATGTCCACTGAGCTAACACTAACACTGCTGTCCACTCAGTCTCTGCTGATGTCCACTGAGCTAACACACTGTTGTCCCTCAGTCTCTGCTGATGTCCACTGAGCTAACACTGTTGTCCTCAGCTAACACTGTTGTCTCTCAGTCTCTGCTGATGTCCACTGAGCTACACACTGTTGTCCCTCAGTCTCTGCTGATGTCCACTGAGCTAACACTACTGTTGTCTCTCAGTCTCTGCTGATGTCCACTGAGCTAACACTGTTGTCCCTCAGTCTCTGCTGATGTCCACTGAGCTAACACTGTTGTCTCTGTCTCTGCTGATGTCCACTGAGCTAACACTACTGTTGTCTCTCAGTCTCTGTGATGATGTCCACTGAGCTAACACTGTTGTCCCTCAGTCTCTGCTGATGTCCACTGAGCTAACACTGTTGTCTCTGTCTCTGCTGATGTCCACTGAGCTAACACACTGTTGTCTCTCAGTCTGTTGATGTCCACTGAGCTAACACTGTTGTCCCTCAGTCTCTGCTGATGTCCACTGAGCTAACAACACTGTCTCTAACACCACTGTTGTCTGCTGATGTCCACTGAGCTAACACTGTCCACACTGTTGTCTCTCAGTCTCTGCTGATGTCCACTGAGCTAACACTGTTGTCCCTCAGTCTCTGCTGATGTCCACTGAGCTAACACTGTTGTCCCTCAGTCTCTGCTGATGTCCACTGAGCTAACACTGTTGTCTCTCAGTCTCTGTTGATGTCCACTGAGCTAACACCACTGTTGTCCCTCAGTCTCTGCTGATGTCCACTGAGCTAACACTGTTGTCTCTCAGTCTCTGCTGATGTCCACTGAGCTAACACTGTTGTCTCTCAGTCTCTGTTGATGTCCACTGAGCTAACACTGTTGTCTCTCAGTCTCTGTTGATGTCCACTGAGCTAACACTGTTGTCAGTCTCTGCTGATGTCCACTGAGCCACTGTTGTCTCTCAGTCTGATGTCCACTGAGCTAACACTGTTGTCTCTCAGTCTCTGCTGATGTCCACTGAGCTAACACTGTTGTCCCTCAGTCTCTGCTGATGTCCACTGAGCTAACACTGTTGTCCCTCAGTCTCTGCTGATGTCCACTGAGCTAACACTGTTGTCCCTCAGTCTCTGCTGATGTCCACTGAGCTAACACTCAGTCTCTGCTGATGTGAGCTCTCAGTCTGATGTCCACTGAGCTAACACTGTTGTCCCTCAGTCTCTGCTGATGTCCACTGAGCTAACACTGTTGTCTCTCAGTCTGTTGATGTCCACTGAGCTAACACACTGTTGTCCCTCACTGATGTCCACTGAGCTAACACTGTCCCTCAGTCTCTGTTGATGTCCACTGAGCTAACACTGTTGTCTCTAACACTACTGTTGTCTCTCAGCTCTGCTGATGTCCACTGAGCTAACACCACTGTTGTCCCTCAGTCTCTGCTGATGTCCACTGAGCTAACACTACTGTTGTCCCTCTGAGTCTCTGCTGATGTCCACTGAGCTAACACCACTGTTGTCCCTCAGTCTCTGCTGATGTCCACTGAGCTAACACTGTTGTCTCTCAGTCTGATGATGTCCACTGAGCTAACACCACTGTTGTCCCTCAGTCTCTGCTGATGTCCACTGAGCTAACACCACTGTTGTCCCTCAGTCTCTGCTGATGTCCACTGAGCTACCACTGTTGTCCCTCAGTCTCTGCTGATGTCCACTGAGCTAACACTGTTGTCTCTCAGTCTCTGCTGATGTCCACTGAGCTAACACTGTTGTCTCTCAGTCTCTGCTGATGTCCACTGAGCTAACACCACTGTTGTCTCTCAGTCTCTGCTGATGTCCACTGAGCTAACACTGTTGTCTCTCAGTCTCTGCTGATGTCCACTGAGCTAACACTGTTGTCCCTCAGTCTCTGCTGATGTCCACTGAGCTAACACCACTGTTGTCCCTCAGTCTCTGCTGATGTCCACTGAGCTAACACTACTGTTGTCTCTCAGTCTCTGCTGATGTCCACTGAGCTAACACCACTGTTGTCTCTCAGTCTCTGCTGATGTCCACTGAGCTAACACTGTTGTCCCTCAGTCTCTGCTGATGTGAGCTAACACTCAGTCTCTGCTGAACAGCTAACACTGTTGTCCCTCAGTCTCTGCAGTGAACATCAGCATGTCCACTGAGCTAACACCACTGTTCTCCCTGAATCTCAGTCTCTGCTGATGTCCACTGAGCTAACACCACTGTTGTCCCTCAGTCTCTGCTGATGTCCACTGAACTAACACCACTGTTGTCCCTCAGTCTCTGCTGATGTCCACTGAGCTAACACCACTGTTGTCCCTCAGTCTCTGCTGATGTCCACTGAGCTAACACTGTTGTCCCTCAGTCTCTGCTGATGTCCACTGAGCTAACACACTGTTGTCCCTCAGTCTCTGTTGATGTCCACTGAACTAACACCACTGTTGTCCCTCAGTCTCTGCTGATGTCCACTGAACTAACACCACTGTTGTCCCTCAGTCTCTGTTGATGTCCACTGAACTAACACCACTGTTGTCCCTCAGTCTCTGCTGATGTCCACTGAGCAACAGTATTATCACATTAGGATATTCTATGGACCATAAGTACTACACACTATATCCTCCAGTAGTACATCCTCTGGAATAACTATTGAAGCTCTAATGGATGAGTACTTCTCACTGGTAGCCTACAGTGTACATGTGTAAAACTCATTCCACGAAGGGCCGAGTGTCTGGATTGAAGAATGAAGGTCCTGGTTAGTAAGACAATCGTCTGACCTGGTTATCTGGGGCTTAATTGAAAGGAAAAACAACAACCAGCAGAGACGAGGCCCTCCATGGAATGAGTTTGACACCCCTGCTATAGTGGATGATGGGGTTTACATTCCCCCTCATAATGTAAAGTGTTATATAAATACAATCCATTATCATTAAGTCTGTTTATTATCATTAGGAATAGAATAACTTTACCCTGTCTGTAATAGTTATTAGAGTTTAAGTAAGAGGCCTTGATTGCCTATCCAGTCTTTTCCATATATTGGGACATAGCTGTAAACACAGCTGGGCAGGCTGACAGCTAGAGAGGATGCGTTCCAAATGGCATCCTATTCCATTTATAGTGCCTGTTTGACCAGGCCCCATAGGGCTCTCATTGGTCAATTAACCACACGGTCCAACCGAAACTTGACCTCCGCCTTTAACCCAACCCCTCCAAAAGAGACGCATACATTCACAGGTATATACATATATACATTCATACATATACACACACTACTGGTCCAAAGGTTTAGAACACCTACTCATTCAAAGGTTTTTCTTTATTTGTATTATTTTCTACATTGTAGAATAATAGTGAAGATATCAAAACTATGAATTAACACATATGGAATCATGTAGTAACCAAAAAAAGTGTTAAACAAATAAAAATATATTTCATATTTGAGATTCTTTCCTTAATGCATTTGAGCCAATCAGTTGTGTTGTGTTGTGTTATACAGAATATAACCCTATTTGGTAAAAGACCAAGTCAACTCAAATAAGCAAAGAGAAACAACAGAGGAAGAGGAACATTTCAAGAACTTCGAAAGTTTCTTCAAATGCCGTCACAAAAACCATCCAGCGCTATGATGAAACAGTCTCTCATGAGGACCACCACAGGAAAGGAAGACCCAGAGTTATCTCTGCTACAGAGGATAAGTTCATTAGAGTTACCAGCCTCAGAAATTGCAGCCCAAATAAATGCTTCACAAACATCAACTGTTCAGAGGAGACTGTGTGAATCAGGCCTTCATGGTCAAATTGCTGCAAAGAAACCACTACTAAAGGACACCAATAAGAAGAAGAGACTTGGTTGGGCCAAGAAACACAAGCAAGGAACATTAGACCGGTGGAAATTTGTCCTTTAGTCTGGAGTCCAGATTTGAGATTTTTGGTTCCAACCTCTGTGTCTTTGTGGGTGAACAGATGATCTCCGCATGTGTATTTCCCACCGTGAAGCATGGAGGAGGAGGTGTGATGGTGTGGGGGTGCTTTGCTGGTGACAATGTCAGTGATTTATTTATAATTCAAGCCACACTTAACCAGCATGGCTACCACAGCATTCTGCAGCGATACGTCATCCCATCTGGTTTGCACTTAGTCCCACTATCATTTGTTTTTCAACAGGACAATGACCCAACACACCTTCAGGCTGTGTAAGATCTATTTGACCAAGAAGGAGAGTAATGGAGTGCTGCATCAGATGACCTGGCATCCACAATCCCCCGACCTCAACCCAATTGAGATGGTTTTGGATGAGTCGGACCACTATGTGAATGAAAAACAGCCAACAAGTGCTCAGCATATGTCGGAACTCCTTCAAGACTGTTGGAAAAGACCTAGTGATTAGGCTGTAATTTGGGATACACACAGTGTAGACTGACGTGCATGCTGCCACCAACTTTTGGCAGAACTACTCTACTCTCACATTCCTGTGGGCCTGCTGCCTGTGGGACTGCCTGGTAGGCCTACCAAACAAAATACTTTTCACAAAAACAGTTGGCTGAACACAGGAGTTGCATGAGGTGTGATTTATGCAGAAGTTTGTTGCGAATCTATGAGTATCACAAACTAACATGAATGAACATCTCAAACTAAAAGTAGTTTTGATGAGAGTGGTGAAGAGAAACCGTTTGATCAAAAAAAGTATGTATTACGCATAACTACATGTAATATAGTGACCAGGGAAACACAACTCAAAGTAATACTAATACATTTTACCCCTAACTTTTAGACCTAAATTTTACCCCTAACTTTTAGTCCTAACTTTTTGCACAAAACAAAAAAGATTTTTCCGGAGTCGATGGGGACTATGTGGAGGGTGGTGTACTAATGGTGTAATGATTTATATCAATCTTCCCTCTGTATGTCACCACCCTGGTGATGAGGGCCTCTCTGTCTCCGGAAAGGACAGGCGGGCCAGGCTAGGGCACGGGGAGGTTTTATGGAGTAAGCGTTTCCATGCTTGGTCAGCCAGGAGACAGCATGGTGCTGTGGACATCACTGAGCTACACTGTCGTAAATAAAAAAGGAGGAAGGAACCACTGTTTGGGTTTAGTCATACTGTCGTCTCGTTCCCAGCCCTGTCTTCATAGTAACGCCATAACCCTGCCAAGCGAGGCTAAAGTTTGTACCAGTAATACTCTTTTGGTAGTCAATGCTAGTTTATTTGATTTAGTAGGTTCAATAGTAGCGTGTTTATTGAAGTGATAATACCCTCGAAGCCGGTGTTTGGGGGATATATTGGCACGTTAGCAAACCGGCATTGAGGGCATTATCACTTCTATATAATGGGTTACCAACGTATTCAAATAATTATGGACATATTTTCATCCCCCAAAATAGTTTTTATGAATTTATTCATACTATTTCATCCTTCTACGAGATATAGTCCTGACACAAACCTAAGTCTGTTCGTTCTATCGGTTTGGTTGCCAGAGACACGACCCAGTCGCTAAGTCTTTTAGTACTGTATCTATGTACGCGACCCAGTCATTCATTCTAAATGTTCCAAATGCAAACGTTCTTATCCCTTGATTGCTAGATAACCAACTACGGCTAATTTACAGTCACGGCAAACAGTGCAACCAGAATAATTGCAAATGAGCTGCATTTGCATTTGTTTACACTGTTTTCTAGTGACATTTATTTGGATACATCCATAACAATGAGCTAATCTAGGTCCAACAGCAAGACAGCAAGGTTTATATCAAATCTCTGTAATTCCAGGTATGAAATGATTGTTAAAAGAATCGGCCCATAGATGAGTATAACCAGTATTAATTTAGGCTTGATTAGTTTTACTGTAGATATGTTCACATAACACTAAACAAAGACTTTTAAAGTGTCCCTCTGTCCTTTCCAGTGAATGAATTAGGGTCTTTCTATTTCACCAGAGTGGTAAAGCTGTAGAACACCTCCCTCACTGTGCCTATGGTCTGGTGAAAGACTGCTGGAATACTCATCATGTCTGTGATACAGTAAATCAGAGATTGTAATGTAGTTTGCAGACCTGAGTCAATGGGAGGTCACTGTGTGTGTGTGTGTGTGCTTGCCTGAAGGGGGTATATGTGTTTTGTGTATGAGTGTGAGTAGCCTACAAGTGTTTTTGTGTGTGTATTTGAGCACACTCGTGTATGTGTTTATATTTAATATATATTTGTGTGTATGCGTGGGATTGGCCTACACGTGTGTGGAGGGGTGTACTTGTGTATGTGTGTGAGTAGCCTATGTTTGTGTGTGTGTACACCAGTGCATGTCTGTTTATATTTATCTGTGTATGTGGTGAGCCTATATGTGTTACAGGTTAGCATAGTGATAAGAGCATCAGCAGTTATTTCCTACACTTGTCAAATTGCAGCAGTATGTTACTTGCTAATGTGGTCAGTCTGTTTTGCATTCCTTTCCTCCATATCTTCATTTATGTTACCAAGCTTAAAGTATGTGTAGTATACTGCATTAATAACACTGTTGATATGTATTAGCTCTGAGGACGTTCTTGAATATGTAGACCACAGTGTAAAGTTGTTGAATATGTAGACCACAGTGTAAAGAGTAGTTGAATATGTAGACCACAGTGTAAAGAGTAGTTGAATATGTAGACAACAGTGTAAAAAGTTGTTGAATATATAGACAACAGTGTAAAAAGTTGTTGAATATGTAGACCACAGTGTAAAGAGTTGTTGAATATGTAGACCACAGTGTAAAGAGTTGTTGAATATGTAGACCACAGTGTAAAGAGTAGTTGAATATGTAGACCACAGTGTAAAGAGGAGTTGAATATGTAGACCACAGTGTAAAGAGGAGTTGAATATGTAGACCACAGTGTAAAGAGGAGTTGAATATGTAGACCACAGTGTAAAGAGTAGTTGAATATGTAGACAACAGTGTAAAGAGTAGTTGAATATGTAGACTACAGTGTAAAGAGTAGTTGAATATGTAGACCACAGTGTAAAAGTAGTTGAATAGTAGACCACAGTGTAAAATGAATATGTAGACCACAGTGTAAAGAGTAGTTGAATATATAGACCACAGTGTAAAGAGTAGTTGAATATGTAGACCACAGTGTAAAGAGTTGTTGAATATGTAGACCACAGTGTAAAGAGTATTTGAATATGTAGACCACAGTGTAAAGAGTTGTTGAATATGTAGACCACAGTGTAAAGAGTATTTGAATATGTAGACCACAGTGTAAAGTAGTTGAATATGTAGACCACAGTGTAAAGAGTTGTTGAATATGTAGACCACAGTGTAAAGAGTAGTTGAATATGTAGACCACAGTGTAAAGAGTAGTTGAATATGTAGACCACAGTGTAAAGAGTAGTTGAATATGTAGACCACAGTGTAAAGAGTATTTGAATATGTAGACCACAGTGTAAAGTAGTTGAATATGTAGACCACAGTGTAAAGAGTTGTTGAATATGTAGACCACAGTGTAAAGAGTAGTTGAATATGTAGACCACAGTGTAAAAAGTTGTTGAATATGTAGACCACAGTGTAAAGAGTAGTTGAATATGTAGACCACAGTGTAAAGAGTAGTTGAATATGTAGACCACAGTGTAAAGAGTAGTTGAATATGTAGACCACAGTGTAAAGAGTAGTTGAATATGTAGACCACAGTGTAAAGTAGTTGAATATGTAGACCACAGTGTAAAGGAGTTGAATATGTAGACCACAGTGTAAAGGAGTTGAATATGTAGACCACAGTGTAAAGAGTTATTGAATATGTAGACCACAGTGTAAAGGAGTTGAATATGTAGACCACAGTGTAAAGAGTAGTTGAATATGTAGACCACAGTGTAAAGAGTAGTTGAATATGTAGACCACAGTGTAAAGTTGTTGAATATGTAGACCACAGTGTAAAGAGTTGTTGAATATGTAGACCACAGTGTAAAGAGTAGTTGAATATGTAGACCACAGTGTAAAGAGTAGTTGAATATGTAGACCACAGTGTAAAGAGTAGTTGAATATGTAGACCACAGTGTAAAGAGTAGTTGAATATGTAGACCACAGTGTAAAGAGTAGTTGAATATGTAGACCACAGTGTAAAGAGTAGTTGAATATGTAGACCACAGTGTAAAGAGTTGTTGAATATGTAGACCACAGTGTAAAGAGTAGTTGAATATGTAGACCACAGTGTAAAGAGTAGTTGAATATGTAGACCACAGTGTAAAGAGTAGTTGAATATGTAGACCACAGTGTAAAGAGTAGTTGAATATGTAGACCACAGTGTAAAGAGTAGTTGAATATGTAGACTACAGTGTAAAGTAGTTGAATATGTAGACCACAGTGTAAAGAGTAGTTGAATATGTAGACCACAGTGTAAAGTTGTTGAATATGTAGACCACAGTGTAAAATAGTTGAATATGTAGACCACAGTGTAAAGAGTAGTTGAATATGTAGACCACAGTGTAAAGAGTAGTTGAATATGTAGACCACAGTGTAAAGAGTAGTTGAATATGTAGACCACAGTGTAAAGAGTAGTTGAATATGTAGACCACCGTGTAAAGAGTAGTTGAATATGTAGACCACAGTGTAAAGAGTAGTTGAATATGTAGACCACAGTGTAAAGAGTAGTTGAATATGTAGACCACAGTGTAAAGGGTTGTTGAATATGTAGACCACAGTGTAAAGGGTTGTTGAATATGTAGACCACAGTGTAAAGAGTAGTTGAATATGTAGACCACAGTGTAAAGGGTTGTTGAATATGTAGACCACAGTGTAAAGAGTAGTTGAATATGTAGACCACAGTGTAAAGAGTAGTTGAATATGTAGACCACAGTGTAAAGTTGTTGAATATGTAGACCACAGTGTAAAGAGTAGTTGAATATGTAGACCACAGTGTAAAGAGTAGTTGAATATGTAGACCACAGTGTAAAGAGTAGTTGAATATGTAGACCACAGTGTAAAGAGTAGTTGAATATGTAGACCACAGTGTAAAGAGTTGTTGAATATGTAGACCACAGTGTAAAGAGTAGTTGAATATGTAGACCACAGTGTAAAGAGTAGTTGAATATGTAGACCACAGTGTAAAGAGTTGTTGAATATGTAGACCACAGTGTAAAGAGTAGTTGAATATGTAGACCACAGTGTAAAGAGTAGTTGAATATGTAGACCACAGTGTAAAGGGTTGTTGAATATGTAGACCACAGTGTAAAGGGTTGTTGAATATGTAGACCACAGTGTAAAGAGTAGTTGAATATGTAGACCACAGTGTAAAGGGTTGTTGAATATGTAGACCACAGTGTAAAGAGTAGTTGAATATGTAGACCACAGTGTAAAGAGTAGTTGAATATGTAGACCACAGTGTAAAGAGTAGTTGAATATGTAGACCACAGTGTAAAGTTGTTGAATATGTAGACCACAGTATAAAGAGTAGTTGAATATGAGACCACAGTGTAAAGATAAATATGTAGACCACCGTGGTATAGTTGAATATGTAGACCACAGTGTAAAGAGTAGTTGAATATGTAGACCACAGTGTTGATTAGTTGAATATTGCTGTAAAGGGTGCATGACTGCTGCACCACCAAGCCCACAATCCCTCAGTTTATCCCTAACCATGTTGCCCTGAGGCATTGAAACTTACCCCCAGAACAGAGTCTCTTCAGCAGACACTGGCTAACATGTTCTAGTGAATGGATGGATAGATAACCGACCTGCTAGACAGAGAGCAGGGGGTTCCTGTTTAGAAGCTTGACAGAGAGTCTCTGTAACAAAGCCGTGGATAAAGTAAATAAAGAGGAAGAGATGTCTTTCTAACCCAAGTCTATATGTAACCATTACTCAGCATATTAAGATGGTAAGCTGATATGAAGCTAAATTGAATGACCTGAGAAGTGGATGTATGGGGTGGTTGTGACCCTAATGAGTCGATTGGTCTGATCTTTCTACATATGTTTAATTTCTTATTCAGTGTTATAGTCTGTCTTCTCCCAGGGTCCTGACTGTAGCAATGCAATCAATATGTATATTCTTAGAATAATGCCTGCTAGCTCAATGCAGCTATTCTAGCTCAAATCAATGCTAATTCATTATAGATTTCTTTGTTCAGCTCTTAGCCTCCTACCTCCCCAGGCCAACCAATGGCCATGTCTTCTCAGTAACGAGACACTTTACTGCATGGTCTGTGTGGATATTCTGGTTTGAGCTGTCATTTGTCTGGTCTAGATGATATCAGGGCTTGATTTATGTGGCCTTTACAGATGAAGATATATCCATCCCTAGTCTCTCTGGTTGATTTTAAACTCCACCAATTAAAGGGATGGTCCAGATGGATTTAACAAAAACCAAAGTGTAGATTTCAGTCACTCCTTGTCCATAGACTGCTTTCAAGGTAAGGGAGTAAACATGTCAATATGTCAAATCGCTGAACTATCCATGTGATACAGTTCTGCTACTTTCAGTGGGATAGATCATAGACACAGTTTCTATTTGGTGTACTGTATACCAGCGGTAGCATTTACAGTAAAGCAGCGGCTTGGTACAGTAATGTGCAGGGTATAGTAAGGTATTCTTTCAGTGGGTTACAACAGTATTAGGTAATAGATGTGTGTGTGTGAGGGGGTTAATTGATCCCAATGAGCATTACTGTAGGTTGTTGGCCCAGACTCCGGTAAGAGGAGAGTGCCCTCTGGGGAAGATGGTGTGTGTGTGTGTGCCTGTACGTGCACACGTGTGAGTGGGGAGGACCTAAGTTTCTGTAGCCATCCTGCCGGCTCAGCAGTATCACAACCCTCTAAATGGTGAGCTAATGATCACTTCACTATCCGAACCCTCTAAATGGTGAGCTAATGATCACTTCACTATCACAACCCTCTAAATGGTGAGCTAATGATCACTTCACTATCCGAACCCTCTAAATGGTGAGCTAATGATCACTTCACTATCACAACCCTCTAAATGGTGAGCTAATGATCACTTCACTATCCGAACCCTCTAAATGGTGAGCTAATGATCACTTCACTATCACAACCCTCTAAATGGTGAGCTAATGATCACGTCACTATCAGAACCCTCTAAATGGTGAGCTAATGATCACTTCACTATCAGAACCCTCTAAATGGTGAGCTAATGATCACGTCACTATCAGATCCCTCTAAATGGTGAGCTAATGATCACTTCACTATCAGATCCCTCTAAATGGTGAGCTAATGATCACTTCACTATCAGATCCCTCTAAATGGTGAGCTAATGATCACTTCACTATCCGAACCCTCTAAATGGTGAGCTAATGATTACTTCACTATCAGATCCCTCTAAATGGTGAGCTAATGATCACTTCACTATCACAACCCTCTAAATGGTGAGCTAATGATCACTTCACTATCCGAACCCTCTAAATGGTGAGCTAATGATCACTTCACTATCACAACCCTCTAAATGGTGAGCTAATGATCACTTCACTATCAGAACCCTCTAAATGGTGAGCTAATGATCACTTCACTATCAGATCCCTCTAAATGGTGAGCTAATGATCACTTCACTATCACAACACTCTAAATGGTGAACTAATGATCACTTCACTATCACAACCCTCTAAATGGTGAGCTAATGATCACTTCACTATCAGATCCCTCTAAATGGTGAGCTAATGATCACTTCACTATCAGAACCCTCTAAATGGTGAGCTAATGATCACTTCACTATCAGATCCCTCTAAATGGTGAGCTAATGATCACTTCACTATCACAACCCTCTAAATGGTGAGCTAATGATCACTCCACTATCAGAACCCTCTAAATGGTGAGCTAATGATCACTCCACTATCAGAACCCTCTAAATGGTGAGCTAATGATCACGTCACTATCAGAACCCTATAAATGGTGAGCTAATGATCACTTCCCAACACACTTTAGGTCTGTCTTTTGTTAAGTGCTGGGAAAATCTAGTGCAGGGACCACCACTCCACTGGATTAAAGGGAACTGTGTGTTATTACAGATGTAGGGATAGGTCTATGGAGAATATTGGCTGTTATTTCTTTCCACAGTAAATGATGGTGTTACGATTGGTAGGCTGTGTTTCCCAAAAGGTGGATCAGGAAGATCAATATGGGGTTCTCTTGCACCTGATTCGTTGTTGCTGAACGCTAGATTGCGTCTACGAACAGTTTTTGCTTATTGGGTCTCAAGAACATTTGAATGGCTTTAAGTCTGTCACAGTGCCAAGAAAACCCTTGAAACCACAGCTGTATGGGATAGTGCATTTTGGTTTTGGAATAATGTCAGTAAACTCTCCACTCCTCTCTCTCCTCCAACATACTAGTTGACTGGTGGGTATTACATGTTTGAGACATCAACAGACCTATCACCTCCTGCTGTTACCATAACAAATGCTGGAATTCAGGAAACAGGAAGTGGTGTGTTCTAACAGGGGTAGGATCTAACAGGCCCTCTCCCTGGAAACAGCCACAGGCAGAGGTGTGGTGTGTATGAGTGAGTTAGGTCTACTTGTGATGTTTGTTGTGCAGGGTAGTCCAGGGTGAGTTTCCTGAAGGCTTTCTTTCTCTCGTCGACCCAGGCCCAGACCACTCATAGCATAGCAGAAAGTATTTTGTTGCTGTAGGGCTGCCGGCTGCGTTGTCTAGAGAAATAAAGTGCAACGTTAGCTATGACGTTACCTATGACTTGCCCCTAATCAGTAAGACAGGCTAGTCTTCATTACCTGTCGTAGTATTGGCTCAGAGATGGAGAAGTGGAGAGAGACACTGTTTACCCGGACAATCTCTGTTCGTTCTCTTTCCACTGCAACTTTACTCTTGCTAAGTTGAAATGAAGTGCAGTGGAGTTGCAGGCTTACAGCACCACTACAGCACCACTACAGCACCACTACAGTACCACTACAGTACCACTACAGTACCACTACAGCACCACTACAGCACCACTACAGCACCACTACAGCACCACTACAGCACCACTACAGCACCACTACAGCACCACTACAGTACCACTACAGCACCACTACAGCACCACTACAGCACCACTACAGTACCACTACAGTACCACTACAGTACCACTACAGCACCACTACAGCACCACTACAGCACCACTACAGCACCACTACAGCACCACTACAGCACCACAATAGTTCACATATTAAGTCCTTCAGTAACTCCTGGAATTGCATAGTTGTTTTAATCAGTAGAGAAGTCTTATAAACTGTGAGAGAGTGTGATCTAACACAACTCTGACACAGGACCTGGTACTACAGTTGGGCTCAGTTGGCCTTTCCATACCATACGATATCTTAAATACCACCATGTTGCAGGTAGAAATGCAAAGTATAGAACTGACACCATTCTCTATTCTTTACAACAGAGAAGTGTTTCTGTAGCCTGGTTGAACCAGACTGAACGCTGCACTCACCATTGTTTCTGGTGAGCGCACAGTTCAGTCAGTTTTAACCAGGCTAGCATTTCTGATCTACACACTACACTTCTATTGGAACTCTCTGTAATGAATACGCCCTATTATGTCTGCCTATCTGACCTTTGACCTCTTGTGTGTTTTCCTCCACAGAGCCGAGAAGACTGAGGTGCTGAGTGATGACCTTCTACAGGTGAATATTAGTATTCTGTCTCCTGCTTCCACTTTATACTCAGTCACAGCAGCCTTAGACACTGTCAAGTCAACTGCAACCATTAACATACAGTATGACTTGTGTTTACTGGGTGTAACGTGATGACTTGTGTTGACTAGATGGAACATGTGAGGACTTGTGTTGACTGGCTGGAACATGTCTTTGACTAGATGGAACATGTGATGACTTGTGTTGACTAGATGGAACATGTGATGACTTGTGTTGACTAGATGGAACATGTGATGACTTGTGTTGACTAGATGGAACATGTGATGACTTGTGTTGACTAGATGGAACATGTGATGACTTGTGTTGACTGGATGGAACATGTGATGACTTGTGTTGACTGGATGGAACATGTGATGACTTGTGTTGACTAGATGGAACATGTGATGACTTGTGTTGACTGGATGGAACATGTGATGACTTGTGTTGACTGGATGGAACATGTGATGACTTGTGTTGACTAGATGGAACATGTGATGACTTGTGTTGACTGGATGGAACATGTGATGACTTGTGTTGACTAGATGGAACATGTGATGACTTGTGTTGACTAGATGGAACATGTGATGACTTGTGTTGACTGGATGGAACACTTGTGTTGACTAGATGGAACATGTGATGACTTGTGTTGACTAGATGGAACATGTGATGACTTGTGTTGACTAGATGGAACATGACTGATGAACATTGTGTTGACTAGATGGAACATGTGATGACTTGTGTTGACTAGATGGAACATGTGATGACTTGTGTTGACTAGATGGAACATGTGATGACTTGTGTTGACTAGATGGAACATGTGATGACTTGTGTTGACTAGATGGAACATGTGATGACTTGTGTTGACTAGATGGAACATGTGATGACTTGTGTTGACTAGATGGAACATGTGATGACTTGTGTTGACTAGATGGAACATGTGATGACTTGTGTTGACTAGATGGAACATGTGATGACTTGTGTTGACTAGATGGAACATGTGATGACTTGTGTTGACTAGATGGAACATGTGATGACTTGTGTTGACTAGATGGAACATGTGATGACTTGTGTTGACTAGATGGAACATGTGATGACTTGTGTTGACTAGATGGAACATGTGATGACTTGTGTTGACTAGATGGAACATGTGATGACTTGTGTTGACTAGATGGAACATGTGATGACTTGTGTTGACTAGATGGAACATGTGATGACTTGTGTTGACTAGATGGAACATGTGATGACTTGTGTTGACTAGATGGAACATGTGATGACTTGTGTTGACTAGATGGAACATGTGATGACTTGTGTTGACTAGATGGAACATGTGATGACTTGTGTTGACTGGATGGAACATGAACATGTGATGACTTGTGTTGACTAGATGATGACTTGTGTTGACTAGATGGAACATGTGATGACTTGTGTTGACTGGATGGAACATGTGATGACTTGTGTTGACTAGATGGAACATGTGATGACTTGACTTGTGTTGACTAGATGGAACATGTGATGACTTGTGTTGACTAGATGGAACATGTGATGACTTGTGTTGACTAGATGGAACATGTGATGACTTGTGTTGACTAGATGGAACATGTGATGACTGTGTGTTGACTGAGATGGAACATGTGATGACTTGTGTGTTAACTGATGAGACTGGATGGAACATGTGATGACTTGTGTTGACTGAGATGGAACATGTGATGACTTATGTTGACTGAGATGGAACATGACAGATGACTTGTGTTGACTGAGATGGAACATGTGATGACTTGTGTTAACTGAGATGGAACATGTGATGAGTTGTGTTAACTGAGAGGAACATGTGATGAGAGTATGTTAACTGAGAGGAACATGAGAGAGAGGGTTAACTGAGAGGAACATGTGATGACTTGAGTTGAGAGGGTTAACTGAGAGGAGGAAGAGTGTATTTTAACTGAGAGGAGGAGACGATGTGTTGACCTGAGAGGAACATGTGAGACTTGTGTTGAGAGAGAAAGGATGTTAACTGAGAGGAGATGTGATGACTTGTGTTGACTAGATGGAGATGTGAGACTTGGGTTAACTGAGAGAGGAGGAGAGAGAGGGTTAACTGAGATGGAAGAGTGAGACTTGGGTTAACTGAGAGGAGGAGAGAGAGTGTATGTTAACTGAGAGGAGGAGAGAGAGAGTGAGATAGTATGTTAACTGAGAGGAGAGAGAGAATGTTAACTGAGAGGAGAGAGAGAGTATGTTAACTGAGAGGAGAGAGAGTGTATGTTAACTGAGAGGAGGAGGAGAGCGAGGGTTAACTGAGAGGAGGAGAGAAGAGGGTTAACTGAGAAGAGGAGAGAGAGAGAGGGTTAACTGAGAGGAGGAGAGAGAGAGAGGGTTAACTGAGAGGAGGAGAGAGAGAGGGTTACCTGAGAGGAGGAGAGAGAGAGGGTTACCTGAGAGGATGAGAGAGAGAGCGTGAAAGAAAGTGAGTCTCCATGCTCTATTGAATAGACATTGTCTTTAAGAGAGGGAAGGAGTGTGTTACAAGTGGAGCAGAGGAAGTGAAAGAGGGAGTGAGTGCCAGACAACTCTACACACCTCTCTCAGCTCTTCATAAAAATGACTGAGTCACACTTTTAGTGAACTGTGAACCTAAGCTTGTCTTAATATTCACACAGCATAAGCACCTGGTTAACAGTGACAGTTTCTAGGGCTGAGTAGACAAACAGAACAGGAATGGATAGGGATGCTGAAACTACATAGATAGTGGACAATGTATAGAATCTGTACTTACTGGTTATTATTTCTAGGGCTGAGTAGACAAACAGAACAGGAATGGATAGGGATGCTGAAACTACATAGATAGTGGACAATGTATAGAATCTGTACTTACTGGTTATTATCACAATGCACTATGGGATTTTAGGCCGACTTCATAGTCTGAGTTGAAAGGTATTGACTATAAATAAGAGACTGCATCTCAATAGTCAGGAATGGCTTCCTCTCCTCCACTCCTCTGCTCTTATCTTCATAATCACAAACTGAAATAACATAACAGGTAAAAGTGATATGGAAAGGAAAGTGAAATCCAATCTTTCACATATGAATGACCATGATGGAGGTACTTACTGTAAATTGAAACACATCCTAACTCCCTGCTATGCTGACTGACTCTTCCTTGGTGAGAATGCAGTAAGAAGCTGTTTACATGTATTGAAACACATCCTAACCCCCTGCTATGCTGACTGACTCTTCCTTGGTGAGAATGCAGTAAGAAGCTGTTTACATGTATTGAAACACATCCTAACCCCCTGCTATGCTGACTGACTCTTCCTTGGTGAGAATGCAGTAAGAAGCTGTTTACATGTATTGAAACACATCCTAACTCCCTGCTATGCTGACTGACTCTTCCTTGGTGAGAATGCAGTAAGAAGCTGTTTACATGTATTGAAACACATCCCAACTCCCTGCTATGCTGACTGACTCTTCCTTGGTCAGAATGCAGTAAGAAGCTGTTTACATGTATTGAAACACATCCTAACTCCCTGCTATGCTGACTGACTCTTCCTTGGTGAGAATGCAGTAAGAAGCTGTTTACATGTATTGAAACACATCCTAACTCCCTGCTATACTGACTGACTCTTCCTTGGTCAGAATGCAGTAAGAAGCTGTTTACATGTATTGAAACACATCCTAACTCCCTGCTATGCTGACTGACTCTTCCTTGGTGAGAATGCAGTAAGAAGCTGTTTACATGTATTGAAACACATCCTAACTCCCTGCTATACTGACTGACTCTTCCTTGGTGAGAATGCAGTAAGAAGCTGTTTACATGTATTGAAACACATCCTAACTCCCTGCTATACTGACTGACTCTTCCTTGGTGAGAATGCAGTAAGAAGCTGTTTACATGTATTGAAACACATCCTAACTCCCTGCTATACTGACTGACTCTTCCTTGGTGAGAATGCAGTAAGAAGCTGTTTACATGTATTGAAACACATCCTAACTCCCTGCTATGCTGACTGACTCTTCCTTGGTGAGAATGCAGTAAGAAGCTGTTTACATGTATTGAAACACATCCTAACTCCCTGCTATACTGACTGACTCTTCCTTGGTGAGAATGCAGTAAGAAGCTGTTTACATGTATTGAAACACATCCTAACTCCCTGCTATACTGACTGACTCTTCCTTGGTGAGAATGCAGTAAGAAGCTGTTTACATGTATTGAAACACATCCTAACTCCCTGCTATGCTGACTGACTCTTCCTTGGTGAGAATGCAGTAAGAAGCTGTTTACATGTATTGAAACACATCCTAACTCCCTGCTATACTGACTGACTCTTCCTTGGTGAGAATGCAGTAAGAAGCTGTTTACATGTATTGAAACACATCCTAACTCCCTGCTATACTGACTGACTCTTCCTTGGTGAGAATGCAGTAAGAAGCTGTTTACATGTATTGAAACACATCCTAACTCCCTGCTATACTGACTGACTCTTCCTTGGTGAGAATGCAGTAAGAAGCTGTTTACATGTATTGAAACACATCCTAACTCCCTGCTATACTGACTGACTCTTCCTTGGTGAGAATGCAGTAAGAAGCTGTTTACATGTATTGAAACACATCCTAACTCCCTGCTATGCTGACTGACTCTTCCTTGGTGAGAATGCAGTAAGAAGCTGTTTACATGTATTGAAACACAGCCTTTAACTCCCTCAAGACTCTCCCCTGGGAAGAATTCAGGAGATAGGGATTCCCTCCCACAAGTTCTCCCTCAGCTAAACTTTGCTCCTGCAGAAGTGCTTTGTGCTGCCCAAGACACTCCTACTATCTATTTCCCCCGCTCACTGGAATGTGCTTCACTAGTTGAATGCTAATGTCTCTCTAAGCGTGAGGGCAATCCAAGTCAGGGCTATGGTTCGTATCACATGGATGACAGTCTAGTTCCTTTCTGGAGCCTGGTGGGTTTTATACAGGCATTTTCACCCTTGAAGGGTATTGCCTGCATATACAAACGCAAGTATGCCTACATGTACACACAAACACACACATTATGTTCTTCTACCCTCGTGGGGACCTAAAATAATTTTTATTCAAAATCCTTTTTTTCCTAACCCTTACCATAACCCTAACCTGTAACATTAACACTAAACCTAACTCCAAACCCTTAACCTAACCTGTAACACGAACCCTAAACCTAACTCCGAACCGTTAGCCTAAACCTAACCTGTAACACTAACCCTAAACCTAACTCCGAACCCTTAACCTAACCCTAACCTGTAACACTAACCCTAAACCTAACTCCGAACCCTTAACCTAACCCTAACCTGTAACACTAACCCTAAACCTAACTCCGAACCCTTAACCTAACCTTAACCTGTAACACTAACCCTAAACCTAACTCCGAACCCATAACCTAACCCTAACCTGTAACACTAACCCTTAACCTATCTCCGAACCCTTAACCTAACCCTAAACCTAACTCCGAACCCTTAACCTAACCCTAACCTGTAACACTAACCCTAAACCTAACTCCGAACCCATAACCTAACCCTAACCTGTAACACTAACCCTTAACCTATCTCCGAACCCTTAACCTAACCCTAACCCTAAACCTAACTCCGAACCCTTAACCTAACCCTAAACCTAACTCCGAACCCTTAACCTAACCCTAACCTGTAACACTAACCCTAAACCCATCTCCGAACCCTTACCCTAACCCTAACCCTAAACCTAACCTGTAACACTAACACTAAACCTAACTCCGAACCCTTAACCTAACCCTAACCTGTAACACTAACCCTATACCCATCTCTGAACCCTTAACCTAACCCTAACCCTAAACCTAACCTGTAACACTAAACCTACACCTAACTCTGAACCCTTAACCTAACCCTAACCTGTAACACTAAACCTAAACCTAACTCTGAACCCTTAACCTAACCCTAACCTGTAACACTAACCCTAACCTAACCTTAACCTGTAACACTAACCTTAAACCTAACTCCGAACCCATAACCTAACCCTAACCTAACTAACCTTAACCCTAAACCTAACTCCGAACCCATAACCTAACCCTAACCTGTAACACTAACCCTTAACCTATCTCCGAACCCTTAACCTAACCCTAACCTGTAACACTAACCCTTAACCTAACTCTGAACCCTTAACCTAACCCTAAACCTAACTCCGAACCCTTAACCTAACCCTAACCTGTAACACTAACCCTAAACCCATCTCCGAACCCTTAACCTAACCGTAACACTAAACCTACACCTAACTCTGAACCCTTAACCTAACCCTAACCTGTAACACTAAACCTAACTCTGAACCCTTAACCTAACCCTAACCTGTAACACTAAACCTAACCCTAACCTGTAACACTAACCCTAAACCTAACTCTGAACCCTTAACCTAACCCTAACCTGTAACACTAACCCTAAACCTAACTCTGAACCCTTAACCTAACCCTAACCTGTAACACTAACCCTAAACCTAACTCCGAACCCATAGCTTAACCCTAACCTGTAACACTAACCCTTAACCTGTAACACTAACCCTAACCTGTAACACTAACCCTAACTCCGAACCCTTAACCTAACCCTAACCTGTAACACTAAACCTAACTCCGAACCCTTAACCTAACCCTAACCTGTAACACTAACCCTAAACCTAACTCCGAACCCTTAACCTAACCCCTAAGCTTAAATAACCTTTGTCCCCAACTTTTGGGGATATTTGTCTTGCCCATTCACCCTCTGAATGACACACATACACAATCCATGTCGAATTGTCTCAAGGCTTAAAAATCCTTCTTTAACCCGTCTTCTCCTCTTCATCTACACTGATTGAAGTGGATTTAACAAGTGACATCAATAAGGTATCATAGCTATTTCACCTGGTCAGTCTGTGTCATGGAAAGAGCAGGTGTTCATAATGTTTTGTACACTCAGTGTATACAGGCATGTCTATACACATATGCCTGCATATACAAACACAGGCATACACATAAACAATGACACCGTAAACAAAGAGACAGATGGCAGACACATTCAATTAATTTCAACAGATACAGTATAATATACAGATTTAACCCACAGTTTGCTGTTGTGGGTGGATAGCTCAATATATCAAGAGAGACCAGGTACTATAATTCAATATATCAAGAGAGACCAGGTACTACTACTCAGTATGTCCAGGGAGACCAGGTACTACTACTCAGTATGTCCAGGGAGACCAGGTACTATAATTCAATATATCAAGAGAGACCAGGTACTACTACTCAATTTGTCAAGAGAGACCAGGTACTGTAGCTCAATGTGTCAAGAGAGACCAGGTACTGTAGCTCAATATGTCAAGAGAGACCAGGTACTACTACTCAGTATGTCCAGGGAGACCAGGTACTACTACTCAGTATGTCCAGGGAGACCAGGTACTGTAGTTCAATATATAAAGAGAGACCAGGTACTACTACTCAATATTTCAAGAGAGACCAGGTACTATAACTGAACATGTCAAGAGAGACCAGGTACTGTAGCTCTATGTCCAGAGAGACCAGGTACTGTAGCTCAATATGTCAAGAGAGACCAGGTACTGTAGCTCAATGTGTCAAGAGAGACCAGGTACTGTAGCTCAATATGTCAAGAGAGTCCAGGTACTGTAGCTCAATATGTCAAGAGAGACCAGGTACTACTTCTCAATATGTCGAAGAGAGACCAGGTACTGTAGGTCAATATGTCAAGAGAGTCCAGGTAGTGTAGCTCAATATGTCAAGAGAGACCAGGTACTGTAGCTCAATGTGTCAAGAGAGACCAGGTACTGTAGCTCAATATGTCTAAAGAGACCAGGTACTATAACTCAATTTGTCAAGAGAGACCAGGTACTGTAGTGATATATGCCAAGAGAGAGCAGGTACTATAACTCAATTTGTCTAGAGAAACCAGGTACTATAACTCAGTGTGTCTAAAGAGACCAGGTACTGTAGCTCAAGTAGCTCAATATATCAAGAGAGACCAGGTACTATAATTCAATATATCAAGAGAGACCAGGTACTATAATTCAATATATCAAGAGAGACCAGGTACTACTACTCAATTTGTCAAGAGAGACCAGGTACTGTAGCTCAATGTGTCAAGAGAGACCAGGTACTACTACTCAATATGTCAAGAGAGACCAGGTACTACTACTCAGTATGTCCAGGGAGACCAGGTACTGTAGTTCAATATGTCAAGAGAGACCAGGTACAGTATCTCAATATATAAAGAGAGACCAGGTACTACTACTCAATATTTCAAGAGAGACCAGGTACTACTACTCAATATTTCAAGAGAGACCAGGTACTGTAACTCAATATGTCAAGAGAGACCAGGTACTACTACTCAATATTTCAAGAGAGACCAGGTACTGTAGCTCTATGTCCAGAGAGACCAGGTACTGTAGCTCAATATGTCAAGAGAGACCAGGTACTACTACTCAATATGTCAAGAGAGACCAGGTACTATAACTCAATATGTCAAGAGAGACCAGGTACTGTAACTCAATATGTCAAGAGAGACCAGGTACTGTAGCTCAATATGTCAAGAGAGACCAGGTACTGTAGCTCAATATGTCAAGAGAGACCAGGTACTGTAGCTCAATATGTCAAGAGAGACCAGGTACTACTACTCAGTATGTCCAGGGAGACCAGGTACTGTAGTTCAATATATAAAGAGAGACCAGGTACTACTACTCAATATTTCAAGAGAGACCAGGTACTATAACTGAACATGTCAAGAGAGACCAGGTACTGTAGCTCTATGTCCAGAGAGACCAGGTACTGTAGCTCAATATGTCAAGAGAGACCAGGTACTACTTCTCAATATGTCGAAGAGAGACCAGGTACTGTAGGTCAATATGTCAAGAGAGTCCAGGTACTGTAGCTCAATATGTCAAGAGAGACCAGGTACTACTACTCAATGTGTCAAGAGAGACCAGGTACTGTAGCTCAATATGTCTAAAGAGACCAGGTACTATAACTCAATTTGTCAAGAGAGACCAGGTACTGTAGTGATATATGCCAAGAGAGACCAGGTACTACTTCTCAATATGTCAAAAGAGACCAGGTACTGTAGCTCAATGTGTCAAGAGAGACCAGGTACTGTAGCTCAATATGTCTAAAGAGAGCAGGTACTATAACTCAATTTGTCTAGAGAAACCAGGTACTATAACTCAGTGTGTCTAAAGAGACCGGGTACTGTAGCTCAATATGTCAAGAGAGACCAGGTACTGTAGCTCAATATATCAAGAGAGACCAGGTACTATAATTCAATATATCAAGAGAGACCAGGTACTATAATTCAATATATCAAGAGAGACCAGGTACTACTACTCAATTTGTCAAGAGAGACCAGGTACTGTAGCTCAATATGTCAAGAGAGACCAGGTACTACTACTCAATATGTCAAGAGAGACCAGGTACTACTACTCAATATTTCAAGAGAGACCAGGTACTATAACTCAATATGTCCAGAGAGACCAGGTACAGTATCTCAATATATAAAGAGAGACCAGGTACTACTACTCAATATTTCAAGAGAGACCAGGTACTACTACTCAATATTTCAAGAGAGACCAGGTACTGTAACTCAATATGTCAAGAGAGACCAGGTACTACTACTCAATATTTCAAGAGAGACCAGGTACTGTAGCTCTATGTCCAGAGAGACCAGGTACTGTAGCTCAATATGTCAAGAGAGACCAGGTACTACTACTCAATATTTCAAGAGAGACCAGGTACTATAACTCAATATGTCAAGAGAGACCAGGTACTGTAGCTCAATGTCCAGAGAGACCAGGTACTGTAGGTCAATATGTCAAGAGAGACCAGGTACTGTAGCTCTATGTCCAGAGAGACCAGGTACTGTAGCTCAATATGTCAAGAGAGACCAGGTACTACTACTCAATATTTCAAGAGAGACCAGGTACTATAACTCAATATGTCAAGAGAGACCAGGTACTGTAGCTCAATGTCCAGAGAGACCAGGTACTGTGGGTCAATATGTCAAGAGAGACCAGGTACTGTAGCTCTATGTCCAGAGAGACCAGGTACTGTAGCTCAATATGTCAAGAGAGACCAGGTACTGTAGCTCTATGTCCAGAGAGACCAGGTACTGTAGCTCAATATGTCAAGAGAGACCAGGTACTACTACTCAATATTTCAAGAGAGACCAGGTACTATAACTCAATATGTCAAGAGAGACCAGGTACTGTAGCTCAATGTCCAGAGAGACCAGGTACTGTAGGTCAATATGTCAAGAGAGACCAGGTACTGTAGCTCAATATGTCAAGAGAGACCAGGTACTGTAGCTCAATATGTCAAGAGAGACCAGGTACTACTACTCAATATTTCAAGAGAGACCAGGTACTATAACTCAATATGTCAAGAGAGACCAGGTACTGTAGCTCAATATGTCAAGAGAGACCAGGTACTGTAGGTCAATATGTCAAGAGAGTCCAGGTAGTGTAGCTCTATGTCCAGAGAGACCAGGTACTGTAGGTCAATATGTCAAGAGAGACCAGGTACTGTAGCTCTATGTCCAGAGAGACCAGGTACTGTAGCTCAATATGTCAAGAGAGACCAGGTACTGTAGGTCAATATGTCAAGAGAGTCCAGGTAGTGTAGCTCAATATGTCTAAAGAGACCAGGTACTATAACTCAATTTGTCAAGAGAGACCAGGTACTGTAGTGATATATGCCAAGAGAGAGCAGGTACTATAACTCAGTGTGTCTAAAGAGACCGGGTACTATAACTAAATTTGTCAAGAGAGACCAGGTATTACTACTCAATATGTCAAGAGAGACCAGGTACTACTACTCAGTATGTCCAGAGAGACCAGGTACTGTAGCTCAATATGTCAAGAGAGACCAGGTACTGTAACTCAATATGTCAATAGAGACCAGGTACTATAATTAAATATATCAAGAGAGACCATGTACTACTACTCAATTTGTCAAGAGAGACCAGGTACTGTAGTTCAATATGTCAATAGAGACCAGGTACTACTAATTCAATATGTCAAGAGAGACCAGGTACTGTAGTTCAATATGTCAAGAGAGACCAGGTACTACTAGCTCAATATGTCAAGAGAGACCAGGTACTGTAGTTCAATATGTCAAGAGAGACCAGGTACTACTACTCAATATGTCAAGAGAGACCAGGTACTGTAGTTCAATTTGTCAAGAGAGACCAGGTATTGCTACTCAATATGTCAAGAGAGACCAGGTACTGTAGCTCAATGTGTCAAGAGAGACCAGGTACTACTACTCAATATGTCAAGAGAGACCAGGTACTACTACTCAATATGTCAAGAGAGACCAGGTACTATAACTCAATATGTCAAGAGAGACCAGGTACTGTAGGTCAATATGTCAAGAGAGACCAGGTACTGTAGCTCAATATGTCAAGAGAGACCAGGTACTGTAGCTCAATATGTCAAGAGAGACCAGGTACTACTACTCAATATGTCAAGAGAGACCAGGTACTGTAACTCAATATGTCAAGAGAGACCAGGTACTGTAGCTCAATATGTCAAGAGAGACCAGGTACTGTAGCTCAATGTGTCAAGAGAGACCAGGTACTGTAACTCAATATGTCAAGAGAGACCAGGTACTGTAGCTCAATATGTCAAGAGAGACCAGGTACTGTAGCTCAATATGTCAAGAGAGACCAGGTACTGTAGCTCAATATGTCAAGAGAGACCAGGTACTGTAACTCAATATGTCAAGAGAGACCAGGTACTGTAGCTCAATATGCCAAGAAAGACGAGGTACTGTAGATCAATGTGTCAAGAGAGACTAGGTATTGTAGATCAATGTGTCAAGAGAGACTAGGTATTGTAGCAAATGGCATGCAGACATCTTGTAAACGTCTAGTTTACCACAGATGATTAATTCATAATGTTAGCCTTATCCATCTGGCAAGTAACAAGTTCCAGGTGTGTCTGCTTGCAATGTGTTTTATTACCCAACTCCAGAAAGGATAGCCCTCCCTACACCATAGGGTTTAGTCTATAGATACAGTCACAGTTTCCTTGTTCTATTATGGTCTAACAAGGCACAGCTCAGTTTAGTTTAATCCACTTTATTTATCTCCAAGGGGTAGATATTAGTGTGCAGATCACGTTCAATAACATGATACATCACCAACTTTCCTCAACATGCACTGAATGTTAGTTTAGCCTGTTGAAATGTGGCACTTTAGTTATGCAGGGCCTCTGTGTATTTAAATGGCTAAGTAGTCATGTTGTTTGGACATGTTTGAATCAGTAACAGGAGAGGAGCTGGCGTTGTCAGACCGGCCTGTGTCTGTTGGACTGGACTGACACCTGGGAAAAAGATGTTGGGGAAGGCGAGGTCAGTACAGGTGCATCAAAGTAGGGACCGAGAGACTGAAAAACAGATTCCATCTCAAGGCCATCAGACTGTTAAATAGCCATCACTAGCCGGCTACCACCCGGTTACTCAACCCTGCAGCTTAGAGGCTGCTGCCCTAGACATGGAATCACTGGTCACTTCACTTTTTGATTTCACCTTTATTTAACCAGGTAGGCCAGTTGAGAACAAGTTCTCATTTACAACTGCGACGCGACCAAGATAAAGCAAAGCAGTGCGACACAGACAACACAGAGTTACATATGGAGTAAACAAACGTACAGTCAATAACACAATAGAAAAAAATCTATATACAATATACAATGTGTGTGTAATAATGGAACACTAGTCCCTTGAATAATGTTTACATACTGCTTTACTCATCTCATAAGAATATACTGTATTCTATTGTACTGTATTTTAGTCAATGCCACTCTGACATTGCTCATCCTAATATTTATATATTTCTTAATGCCATTATTTAACTTTTAGATTGATGTGAATTGTTAGATACTACTGCACTGTTGGAGCTAGGAACACAAGCATTTCATTACACCCACAATAACATAACATCTGTGAAATATGTGTATGTGACCAATAACATTTTATTTTGTTTGAGAGAGATGGGTGGAGAGATGGGTGGGGGAAGGGGGGGGGAGAGAGACACCAAGAGAAAGGGAGAGAGAGAGAGAGAAGCTGTCTCAGAGGACAAAGCCTAAACTCCACATCAGAACTGCTCTGACTCACTGCACTGGATGTTCCATATTTCCTTTGAGCTAGGGTCAGGGGTCAACTGGCTGCTCATTCCACTGACTGTTTTTACTGGCTACTGATCTGGGCTGTCTGCTGGAAAAAGACATCCTCAATAATAGGCCTGTAAACCTTTAAACATCATTACGCATAATGGAGGGAGGAAGGTGAGGGTGGGGTCTGTGTGTATGTACTCCTTATTTAATCTCTCGCCAGCCTCCAGGCCAGCCTCCAGGCCAGCCTCCAGGCCAGCCTCCAGGGCAGGGTGTAATACTATATATTGTTCTGTTTATCTGTCTATCGGTCTGTTTCTTCCCATCAGTAGTGCTGAATGAGACCCGTGCTTGTTTTCAGAAGTCACTTCTCCATTGCTGTTATTGAACTCCTTCTCTTTTGACCACCACCTTCTGTCATAACTCAAGGCTGTGTCCCAAATGGCACCTTATTCTCTGTATAGTGTACTAATTTTGACCAGAACCCTATGGGCCCTGGACAAAGTAGTACACTACTGGTATGGGTGTGCCATTTGGGACACAACCCTACTCCGGCACCCTGGCACCCAGTGATGAGGGTCTGGATACACATTACAGTTATTACTAGCAGACATGAATCACTGCCCAGGATCACTGTTACACTGAATCAATTGGATCCAGAGAGAGAGCGCTTCACCCCAGCTGGCATGGAGAAGCAGCTGGAGGGAAATGCATGAGATTGAGAGTGTGTAGTGGAGAATGCCAGAGAGAGAGAGAGTGCCAGAGAGAGAGAGAGAGAGAGTGCACCAGAGAGAGAGAGAGAGAGAGTGCGCAAGAGAGAGAGAGAGCCAGAGAGCGTGAGCGTGAGATCAAGAGAGACAGAGAGCGAGAGAGAGAGCTCTCCCAGCCAATACCGTGGCTGCAGAACCAGCTGGGTGGTTACAGTGAAACAGAAGAGGAAGAAGACACTTAGCAACAGAGAACAACACACTCATACTGAAAGTTAATCAGACTACTGTGGACTGTATAGGCAAATCACTATCCTCCAGAACCCCCTCCTTTAGTTACACACATGGCGTTGGGTTTTCATTTGCTTGGAATAAGATAGTTTGCTGACTAATACTTTTGCTCATAGTCCCATACAGGAAGTACACTAAGAAGGCCACTGTGTGTGGACCTCATAAACACATGTTCAAGTTAAAACCCCCTGCTTCACTTCCTTTTTATACAGTAGTTTAGTTTGTAGACTCTAATAGTTTGTTGAATATGATGATTTATTTACATACTAAAACAACATAATTTAGGGCATTCAAACTCAACTCTGGACCTGGAAGCCAGTTCCACAGCACCTTTTCATTGTTCCCATCTAACCATGTAGTGATTTAGACCTGGGACACCAGGTGTGTGGAATGAATTATCAGGTACAAGTGAAAAGCATCAGGCCCGGACCTCGTAGAGGCAGAGTTAAATAGCTCTGCTATAGGTGATGGAGCACACAGGCACATCTTTAGTCTGTACTAAGATCACCTCATTGCGTTTCCTTTTCGAGGTTGTGGACTGGAACAGTTTGATATGACTATTTGATCACAGCCCCATACCAGAAGTAGACTGAAATAGAGCACAGTGGAGTGAGGGTGTGGACCCTATATCCATATCTCCATTCGTCCCATCAACAACACCGTCATTGGATCACTTCCCCTTTTTAATGTTTGTGGGTGTGATATTGTGCTGTTGAAGGGGATAGTGGGCTATGGAAGGAGATAGTGGGCTATGGAAGGTAATATTGTGCTGTTGAAGGTGATATTGTGCTGTTGAAGGGGATAGTGGGCTATGGAAGGTGATAGTGTGCTATGGAAGGGGATAGTGGGCTATGGAAGGTGATAGTGGGCTATGGAAGGTGATAGTGGGCTATGGAAGGTGATATTGGGCTGTTGAAGGTGATAGTGGGCTATGGAAGGTGATAGTGGGCTATGGAAGGTGATAGTGGGCTATGGAAGGTGATAGTGGGCTATGGAAGGAGATAGTGGGCTATGGAAGGTGATAGTGGGCTATGGAAGGTGATATTGTGCTGTTGAAGGGGATAGTGGGCTATGGAAGGAGATAGTGGGCTATGGAAGGTGATAGTGGGCTATGGAAGGAGATAGTGGGCTATGGAAGGTGATAGTGGGCTATGGAAGGTGATAGTGGGCTATGGAAGGAGATAGTGGGCTATGGAAGGTGATAGTGGGCTATGGAAGGGAAGCTGTGATAGTGGGCTATGGAAGGAGATAGTGGGCTATGGAAGGTGATAGTGGGCTATTGTGCTGGAAGGTGATAGTGGGCTATGGAAGGAGATAGTGGGCTATGGAAGGTGATAGTGGGCTATGGAAGGTGATATTGTGCTGTTGAAGGGATAGTGGGCTATGGAAGGAGATAGTGGGCTATGGAAGGTGATAGTGGGCTATGGAAGGTGATAGTGGGCTATGGAAGGTGATATTGTGCTGTTGAAGGGGATAGTGGGCTTGGAAGGAGATAGTGGGCTATGGAAGGTGATAGTGATAGTGGGCTATGGAAGGTGATAGTGGGCTATGGAAGGTGATAGTGGGCTATGGAAGGGGATAGTGGGCTATGGAAGGTGATAGTGGGCTAAGGTGATAGTGGGCTATGGAAGGTGATATTGTGCTGTTGAAGGTGATAGTGGGCTATGGAAGGAGATAGTGGGCTATGGAAGGTGATATTGTGCTGTTGGAAGGTGATATTGTGCTGTTGAAGGTGATAGTGGGCTATGGAAGGTGATAGTGGGCTATGGAAGGTGATAGTGGGCTATGGAAGGTGATATTGTGCTGTTGAAGGGGATAGTGGGCTATGGAAGGAGATAGTGGGCTATGGAAGGTGATATTGTGCTGGAAGGGGATAGTGGGCTATGGAAGGAGATAGTGGGCTATGGAAGGTGATATTGTGCTGTTGAAGGTGATATTGTGCTGTTGAAGGGGATAGTGGGCTATGGAAGGTGATATTGTGCTGTTGAAGGGGATAGTGGGCTATGGAAGGAGATAGTGGGCTATGGAAGGTGATATTGTGCTGTTGAAGGGGATAGTGGGCTATGGAAGGAGATAGTGGGCTATGGAAGGTGATATTGTGCTGTTGAAGGTGATATTGTGCTGTTGAAGGGGATAGTGGGCTATGGAAGGTGATATTGTGCTGTTGAAGGGGATAGTGGGCTATGGAAGGAGATAGTGGGCTATGGAAGGTGATATTGTGCTGTTGAAGGTGATATTGTGCTGTTGAAGGGGATAGTGGGCTATGGAAGGTGATAGTGGGCTATGGAAGGTGATAGTGGGCTATGGAAGGGGATAGTGGGCTATGGAAGGGGATAGTGGGCTATGGAAGGTAATAGTGTGCTATGGAAGGTGATATTGTGCGTTGAATGTTGAAGGTGATATTGGGCTGGAAGGTGATAGTGGGCTATGGAAGGTGATAGTGGGCTATGGAAGGTGATAGTGGGCTATGGAAGGTGATATTGTGCTGTTGAAGGGGATAGTGGGCTATGGAAGGTGATAGTGGGCTATGGAAGGTGATAGTGGGCTATGGAAGGTGATAGTGGGCTATGGAAGGTGATATTGTGCTGTTGAAGGGGATAGTGGGCTATGGAAGGAGATAGTGGGCTATGGAAGGTGATAGTGGGCTATGGAAGGTGATAGTGGGCTATGGAAGGTGATATTGTGCTGTTGAAGGGGATAGTGGGCTATGGAAGGTGATAGTGGGCTATGGAAGGAGATAGTGGGCTATGGAAGGTGATAGTGGGCTATGGAAGGTGATATTGTGCTGTTGAAGGGGATAGTGGGCTATGGAAGGTAATAGTGGGCTATGGAAGGTGATAGTGGGCTATGGAAGGTGATAGTGGGCTATGGAAGGGGATAGTGGGCTATGGAAGGTGATAGTGGGCTATGGAAGGTGATAGTGGGCTATGGAAGGTGATAGTGGGCTATGGAAGGTGATAGTGGGCTATGGAAGGTGATAGTGGGCTATGGAAGGTGATAGTGGGCTATGGAAGGTGATAGTGGGCTATGGAAGGTGATAGTGGGCTATGGAAGGTGATAGTGGGCTATGGAAGGTGATAGTGGGCTATGGAAGGTGATAGTGGGCTATGGAAGGTGATAGTGGGCTATGGAAGGTGATAGTGGGCTATGGAAGGTGATAGTGGGCTATGGAAGGAGATATTGTGCTGTTGAAGGGGATAGTGTGCTACGGAAGGTGATAGTGGGCTACGGAAGGTGATAGTGGGCTACGGAAGGTGATAGTGGGCAATGGAAGGTGATAGTGGGCTATGGAAGGTGATAGTGGGCTATGGAAGGTGATAGTGGGCTATGGAAGGTGATAGTGGGCTATGGAAGGTGATAGTGGGCTATGGAAGGTGATAGTGGGCTATGGAAGGTGATAGTGGGCTATGGAAGGTGATAGTGGGCTATGGAAGGTGATAGTGGGCTATGGAAGGTGATAGTGGGCTATGGAAGGTGATATTGTGCTGTTGAAGGGGATAGTGGGCTATGGAAGGAGATAGTGTGCTATGGAAGGTGATAGTGGGCTATGGAAGGTGATATTGTGCTGTTGAAGGGGATAGTGGGCTATGGAAGGAGATAGTGGGCTATGGAAGGTGATAGTGGGCTATGGAAGGTGATATTGTGCTGTTGAAGGGGATAGTGGGCTATGGAAGGAGATAGTGGGCTATGGAAGGTGATAGTGGGCTATGGAAGGTGATATTGTGCTGTTGAAGGGGATAGTGGGCTATGGAAGGAGATAGTGGGCTATGGAAGGTGATAGTGGGCTATGGAAGGTGATAGTGGGCTATGGAAGGTGATATTGTGCTGTTGAAGGGGATAGTGGGCTATGGAAGGAGATAGTGGGCTATGGAAGGTGATAGTGGGCTATGGAAGGTGATAGTGGGCTATGGAAGGGGATAGTGGGCTATGGAAGGTGATAGTGGGCTATGGAAGGTGATAGTGGGCTATGGAAGGGGATAGTGGGCTATGGAAGGTGATAGTGGGCTATGGAAGGTAATAGTCGGCTATGGAATGAGATAGTGGGCTATGGAAGGTGATAGTCGGCTATGGAAGGTGATAGTGGGCTATGGAAGGTGATATTGTGCTGTTGAAGGGGATAGTGGGCTATGGAAGGTAATAGTGGGCTATGGAAGGAGATAGTGGGCTATGGAAGGTGATAGTGGGCTATGGAAGGTGATAGTGGGCTATGGAAGGAGATAGTGGGCTATGGAAGGAGATAGTGGGCTATGGAAGGTGATAGTGGGCTATGGAAGGTGATAGTGGGCTATGGAAGGTGATAGTGGGCTATGGAAGGTGATAGTGGGCTATGGAAGGTGATAGTGGGCTATGGAAGGTGATAGTGGGCTATGGAAGGTGATAGTGGGCTATGGAAGGTGATAGTGGGCTATGGAAGGTGATAGTGGGCTATGGAAGGTGATAGTGGGCTATGGAAGGGGATAGTGGGCTATGGAAGGGGATAGTGGGCTATGGAAGGTGATAGTGGGCTATGGAAGGTGATAGTGGGCTATGGAAGGTGATAGTGGGCTATGGAAGGTGATAGTGGGCTATGGAAGGGGATAGTGGGCTATGGGGAAGGAGATAGTGTGCTATGAAGGGGATAGTGTGCTATGGAAGGTGATAGTGGGCTACGGAAGGTGATAGTGGGCTATGGAAGGTGATAGTGTGCTATGGAAAGGTGATAGTGGGCTATGGAAGGTGATAGATAGTGGGCTGGGCTATGGAAGGTGATAGTGTGCTATGTGAAGGTGATAGTGTGCTATGGAAGGTGATAGTGGGCTATGGAAGGTGATAGTGGGCTATGGAAGGTGATAGTGGGCTATGGAAGGAGATAGTGGCTATGGAAGGGGATAGTGGGCTATGGAAGGTGATAGTGGGCTATGGAAGGTGATAGTGGGCTATGGAAGGTGATAGTGGGCTATGGAAGGTGATAGTGGGCTATGGAAGGTGATAGTGGGCTATGGAAGGTGATAGTGGGCTACGGAAGGTGATAGTGTGCTACGGAAGGTGATAGTGTGCTACGGAAGGTGATAGTGTGCTACGGAAGGTGATAGTGTGCTACGGAAGGTGATAGTGTGCTACGGAAGGTGATAGTGTGCTACGGAAGGTGATAGTGGGCTACGGAAGGTGATAGTGGGCTATGGAAGGTGATAGTGGGCTATGGAAGGTGATAGTGTGCTATGGAAGGTGATAGTGGGCTATGGAAGGTGATAGTGGGCTATGGAAGGAGATAGTGGGGCTATGGAAGGTGATAGTGGGCTATGGAAGGGGATAGTGGGCTATGGAAGGTGATAGTGTGCTATGGAAGGTGATATTGTGCTGTTGAAGGTGATAGTGGGCTACGGAAGGTGATAGTGGGCTACGGAAGGTGATATTGTGCTGTGGAAGGTGATAGTGGGCTACGGAAGGTGATAGTGGGCTACGGAAGGTGATAGTGGGCTACGGAAGGTGATAGTGGGCTATGGAAGGTGATAGTGGGCTATGGAAGGTGATAGTGTGCTGTGGAATGTGATAGTGTGCTGTGGAAGGTGATAGTGGGCTATGGAAGGTGATAGTGGGCTATGGAAGGTGATAGTGGGCTATGGAAGGTGATAGTGGGCTATGGAAGGAGATAGTGGGCTATGGAAGGAGATAGTGGGCTATGGAAGGTGATAGTGGGCTATGGAAGGGGATAGTGGGCTATGGAAGGAGATAGTGTGCTATGGAAGGTGATAGTGGGCTATGGAAGGTGATAGTGTGCTACGGAAGGTGATAGTGGGCTACGGAAGGTGATAGTGGGCTACGGAAGGTGATAGTGTGCTGCGGAAGGTGAAGGTGATAGTGGGCTATGGAAGGTGATAGTGGGCTGGAATGGAAGGTGATAGTGGGCTATGGAAGGAGATAGTGGGCTATGGAAGGTGATAGTGGGCTATGGAAGGAGATAGTGGGCTATGGAAGGAGATAGTGGGCTATGGAAGGTGATAGTGGGCTATGGAAGGTGATAGTGGGCTATGGAAAGTGATAGTGGGCTATGGAAGGTGATAGTGGGCTATGGAAGGTGATAGTAGGCTATGGAAGGTGATAGTGGGCTATGGAAGGTGATAGTGGGCTATGGAAGGTGAGTGGGCTAGGTGTGGGCTATGGAAGGTGATAGTGGGCTATGGAAGGTGATAGTGGGCTATGGAAGGTGATAGTGGGCTATGGAAGGTGATAGTGGGCTATGGAAGGTGATATTGGGCAATGGAAGGTGATATTGGGCAATGGAAGGTGATAGTGTGCTGTGGAAGGTGATAGTGTGCTATGGAATGTGATAGTGGCTATGGAAGGTGATATTGGGCAATGGAAGGTGATATTGGGCAGTGGAAGGTGATAGTGGGCTATGGAAGGGGATAGTGTGCTACGGTAGGGGATAGTGTGCAATGGAAGGTGATAGTGGGCTATGGAAGGTGATAGTGGGCTACGGAAGGTGATAGTGGGCTACAGAAGGGGATAGTGTGCAATGGAAGGTGATAGTGGGTGTGATAGTTTGCTGTAAATGTAATACATCAGTCTTCTGCTTTGCATTGATAGGGTCCTTGTATTAACTGTTCACTGATCATAACACCCATAGACAGCAATATATCCCTTCTCAAATTCCCAACGATTCATCTGTTCTTCATACGCATATCTCTCTAACCTGTCTTGCATTAATATTAAGATAATCTAATGTAGCCTAGTTCTGCTCCCTGCAGAGAGCACTATCTGTATCAATCCTGCTGGTTCTTCCTCAACAGCCCTCCATCTGTATGTCAGCTGACTGTTAAGACACATTATGTAGGGATGTGAATAACCGTTACTAGGCGGCAACCAGGAGGAACCAGCCAGTCAAAACAGATTCTTCCACCCTTTCACAGAACTAGTTCTATAACCATTATGCAATGGACATACAGTATATATATTTGAATGAAACAGAAATGCAAAACATTGGTACAACAACTGTATAGATCAGGGTTGTCAGCAGGGTACCTCTCCAGGAACAGGGTTGGAGTTAAAACCTACAGGAGGGTAGCTCTCCAGGAACAGGGTTGGAGTTAAAACCTACAGGAGGGTAGCTCTCCAGGAACAGGTTGGAATTAAAACCTACAGGAGGGTAGCTCTCCAGGAACAGGGTTGGAGTTAAAACCTACAGGAGGGTAGCTCTCCAGGAACAGGTTGGAGTTAAAACCTACAGGAGGGTAGCTCTCCAGGAACAGGGTTGGAGTTAAAACCTACAGGAGGGTAGCTCTCCAGGAACAGGGTTGGAATTAAAACCTACAGGAGGGTAGCTCTCCAGGAACAGGTTGGAATTAAAACCTACAGGAGGGTAGCTCTCCAGGAACAGGGTTGGAGTTAAAACCTACAGGAGGGTCCCTCTACAGGAACAGGTTGGAGTTAAAACCTACAGGAGGGTAGCTCTCCAGGAACAGATTGGAATTAAAACCTACAGGAAGGTAGCTCTCCAGGAACAGGGTTGGAGTTAAAAACCTACAGGAGGGTCCCTCTACAGGAACAGATTGGAATTAAAACCTACAGGAGGGTAGCTCTCCAGGAACAGGGTTGGAGTTAAAAACCTACAGGAGGGTAGCTCTCCAGGAACAGATTGGAATTAAAACCTACAGGAGGGTAGCTCTCCAGGAACAGGGTTGGAGTTAAAACCTACAGGAGGGTACCCCTACAGGAACAGGGTTGGAGAGCACTGATATAGAGAAAGACTATATTGCGGTACCATTCTATTGTGTGTTTTGTGACAATGTGTGTGCTTGTGTTCATTTGTGTTTCTTCTGACCTAGTTTCTTCTGATGATCATGAGCGTAAATGTGTGATTGCAGATCGAGAGGCGCATGGAGCTGGTCCGTCTGGTGTCCCACAACGCACACAAGAGACTGGTCACCTGTCTACAGGGTCACATCGGAACGGAGGCAGAAAAGAGACACGTAAGGACAATCTCCTTCTCTACCTCCTTCTCATCCAATATTATCACCCTCTCCTCTTCTATCTGTCCTTCTCTACCTCCTTCTCATCCAATATTATCACCCTCTCCTCTTCTATCTGTCCTTCTCTACCTCCTTCTCATCCAATATTATCACCCTCTCCTCTTCTATCTGTCCTTCTCTACCTCCTTCTCATCCAATATTATCACCCTCTCCTCTTCTATCTGTCCTTCTCTACCTCCTTCTCATCCAATATTATCACCCTCTCCTCTTCTATCTGTCCTTCTCTACCTCCTTCTCATCCAATATTATCACCCTCTCCTCTTCTATCTGTCCTTCTCTACCTCCTTCTCATCCAATATTATCACCCTCTCCTCTTCTATCTGTCCTTCTCTACCTCCTTCTCATCCAATATTATCACCCTCTCCTCTTCTATCTGTCCTTCTCTACCTCCTTCTCATCCAATATTATCACCCTCTCCTCTTCTATCTGTCCTTCTCTACCTCCTTCTCATCCAATATTATCACCCTCTCCTCTTCTATCTGTCCTTCTCTACCTCCTTCTCATCCAATATTATCACCCTCTCCTCTTCTATCTGTCCTTCTCTACCTCCTTCTCATCCAATATTATCACCCCCTCCTCTTCTATCTGTCCTTCTCTACCTCCTTCTCATCCAATATTATCACCCTCTCCTCTCCTCTCTCCTTCTCACCCCCTCCTCTTCTATCTGTCCTTCTCTACCTCTCCTTCTCACCCCCCCTCTTCTCTCTCCTTCTCACCCTCTCCTTTTGTATCTCTCCTTCTCTACCTCTCCTTCTCACCCTCCCCTCTGCTCTCTCCTTCTCACCCTCTCCTCTTGTATCTCTCCTTCTTACCTCTCCTTCTCACCCTCTCCTCTTGTATCTCTCCTTCTCTACCTCTCCTCTTGTATCTCTCCTTCTCTACCTCTCCTTCTCACCCTCCCCTCTGCTCTCTCCTTCTCACCCTCTCCTCTTCTATCTTTCCTTCTTTACCTCTCCTCTTCTATCTGTCCTTCTCTACCTCTCCCTCTCACCCTCCCCCTCTTCTCTCTCCTTCTCACTCTCCTTCTCACTCTCTCCTTCTCACCCTCTCCTCTTGTATCTCTCCTTCTCTACCTCTCCTTCTCACCCTCCCCTCTTACCTCTCCTTCTCACCCTCTCCTTCTCACCCTCTCCTCTTCTATCTCTCCTTCTTTACCTCTCGTTCTCACCCTCTCCTCTTCTATCTTTCCTTCTTTACCTCTCCTCTTCTATCTGTCCTTTTCTACCTCTCCTTCTCACCCTCTCATTCTCACCCTCTCCTCTTGTATCTCTCCTTCTCTACCTCTCCTTCTCTACCTCTCCTCTTGTATCTCTCCTTCTCACCCTCTCCTTCTCTACCTCTCCTCTTGTATCTCTCCTTCTCCACCTCTCCTTCTCTACCTCTCCTTCTCTACCTCTCCTCTTGTATCTCTCCTTCTCTACCTCTCCTCTTCTATCTCTCCTTCTCTACCTCTCCTTCTCACCCTCCCCTCTTCTCTCTCCTTCTCACCCTCTCCTCTTCTATCTTTCCTTCTTTACCTCTCCTCTTCTATCTCTCCTTCTCTACCTCTCCTTCTCACCCTCCCCTCTTCTCTCTCCTTCTCACTCTCCTTCTCACCCTCTCCTTCTCACCCTCTCCTCTTGTATCTCTCCTTCTCTACCTCTCCTTCTTTACCTCTCTTTCTCACTCTCTCCTTCTCACCCTCTCCTCTTGTATATCTCCTTCTCTACCTCTCCTTCTTTACCTATCCTTCTCACCCTCTCCTCTTCTATCTTTCCTTCTTTACCTCTCCTCTTCTATCTGTCCTTCTCTACCTCTCCTTCTCACCCTCCCCTCTTCTCTCTCCTTCTCACGCTCTCCTCTTCTATCTTTCCTTCTTTACCTCTCCTCTTCTATCTGACCTTCTCTACCTCTCCCTCTCACCCTCCCCTCTTCTCTCTCCTTCTCACTCTCCTTCTCACTCTCTCCTTCTCCCCCTCTCCTCTTCTATCTTTCCTTCTTTACCTCTCCTCTCCTATCTGACCTTCTCTACCTCTCCTTCTCACCCTCCCCTCTTCTCTCTCCTTCTCACCCTCTCCTTCTCACCCTCTCCTCTTCTATCTGTCCTTCTCTACCTCTCCTTCTCACCCTCTCCTCTTCTATCTGTCCTTCTCTACCTCTCCTTCTCACCCTCTCCTCTTCTATCTCTCCTTCTCTACCTCTCCTTCTCACCCTCTCCTCTTGTATCTCTCCTTCTCTACCTCTCCTTCTCTACCTCTCCTTCTCACCCTCTCCTCTTGTATCTCTCCTTCTCTACCTCTCCTTCTCACCCTCTCCTCTTGTATCTCTCCTTCTCTACCTCTCCTTCTCTACCTCTCCTTCTCACCCTCTCCTCTTGTATCTCTCCTTCTCTACCTCTCCTTCTCACCCTCTCCTCTTGTATCTCTCCTTCTCTACCTCTCCTTCTCACCCTCTCCTCTTGTATCTCTCCTTCTCACCCTCTCCTCTTGTATCTCTCCTTCTCTACCTCTCCTTCTCACCCTCTCCTCTTGTATCTCTCCTTCTCACCCTCTCCTCTTGTATCTCTCCTTCTCTACCTCTCCTTCTCACCCTCTCCTCTTGTATCTCTCCTTCTCTACCTCTCCTTCTCACCCTCTCCTCTTCTATCTCTCCTTCTCTACCTCTCCTTCTCACCCTCTCCTCTTCTATCTCTCCTTCTCTACCTCTCCTTCTCACCCTCTCCTCTTCTATCTCTCCTTCTCTACCTCTCCTTCTCACCCTCTCCTCTTGTATCTCTCCTTCTCTACCTCTCCTTCTCACCCTCTCCTCTTCTATCTCTCCTTCTCTACCTCTCCTTCTCACCCTCTCCTCTTCTATCTCTCCTTCTCTACCTCTCCTCTTGTATCTCTCCTTCTCAGGGAGAAGTGTTGTGAACAGCTCTTACCTCGAACTCAGACATCCACATTAACCACATACTAATGTCAATGAAAGATGTGCAATTAATGTCATTTTGAGTTATTTAATAATAAAATAATAATATATCATTTAGCAGACGCTTTTATCCAAAGGACTTACAGTTGTGCATACATTCTACGTATGGGTGGTCCCGGGAATCGAACCCACTACCCTGGCGTTACAAGCGCCATGTTTGAGCTACAGAAGGAGTATTTCATGGTAGGGTTTGAGCGCCAGAGAAGTTTCCCAAGTTAGCCGTCATCTCAATGTTCTCTCCTCTGCAATCACTGCACAGCATGTCTCAGTAAATAGAGGATAGACTCAGTGGACAGACATGTGGAGTAGGCCTCTCCAAATACTCCACTATCTTTCCAATCCTCTGTTAGCCAGACCCGCCCCAGTGATGCAACATTACTGATATGACTGGCATTACTGTCATTACTTTCACTGCAGAATTGTCTCCTTATCTCGTGTTCGATACATGGACCTTTGTAATTCCAAATAGACTTGCCCAGAACTGGCTGAGAGTTTGTGTTTCGAGGGGTGGACACTTCGCTAGTCTCATTAGTATATTTTCTAACATGTCTCCCCCCAGAACTTAGAGCATCTGACGCATAATACAACATTTTAGTTCTGGGTGTCCGAGATGAAAGATGATACAGTAACATGTCTTGTGTTGAACAATATAACTACAAATCCCATGATGCCTTGTATTTCCTGCCACAGAAAAAGCTCCCTCTGACAGCGCTGTCCCAGGCCATGCAGGATGGAGGAAGCCAGCTGGGGGAGGAGTCACTGATTGGGTGAGTGTGGAGCAATGACAGCAGACATGTATGGGGCTGGTTTCCCAGGTACAATGGAGATTCTCAATGCTTCTTAGTCCAAGACCAGGCTACATCTGTGTTTGGCAAACCAGACAATGATATCTATGGTTTGAACATGGTTTCTACATTTTCAACATGCAGATTCAGAAAGATTCAGTTAGGGAAGTTAGTCCATAAGCACAGAACATGATGAGATCCCAGGACTAAACTAGTGAGAGTTAGTTATACAGGGATGGATATGGTTGTTTAAAAGGCCCCAAATGTGTTTGTGGTATTCCTACAATACATATTACTCTCAGCTTCACGGTGATAACGGTCTCTCTCTTTCTCTCTGTTTATCTGTGTATATGTGTCTTTACGTGTGTGTGTGTGTGTGTGTGTGTGTGTGTGTGTGTGTGTGTGTGTGTGTGTGTGTGTGTGTGTGTGTGTGTGTGTGTGTGTGTGTGTGTGTGTGTGTGTGTGTGTGTGTGTGTGTGTGTGTGTGTGTGTGTGGCAGTAAGATGATGGATGTGTGTGGGGAGGCAGAGAGCAGACTAGCGTCTGAGCTGATGCAACACGAGGTCCAGCTAGAGAGAGACATCCTGGAACCTCTCAACCAGCTAGCAGAGGTGACCACCAACACTCTCCATATCTTATCCTGGCATTGATAACACTGAGCATGCCAATGGTCATACTAATGACACCATTTATGATCTCTCCTATACCTACCCAGGTGGACATTCCCAACATCCTGAGACAGAGGAAACAGCTAGCTAAGCTAGTCCTAGACTATGACTCAGCCAGAGCCAGGTACTGTACTAGAACCCCAGAGCCAGTTACTGGACCTGAACCCCAAAGCCAGTTACTGGACCTGAACCCCAAAGCCAGATACTGGACTAGAACCCCAGAGCCAGATACTGGACTAGAACCCCAGAGCCAGTCACTGGACTAGAACCCCAGAGCCAGTCACTGGACTAGAACCCCAGAGCCAGTCACTGGACTAGAACCCCAGAGCCAGATCACTGGACTAGAACCCCAGAGCCAGGTACTGTATTAGAACCCCCAGAGCCAGCTACTGGACTAGAACCCCAGAGCCAGCTACTGGACTAGAACCCCAGAGCCAGCTACTGGACTAGAACCCCAGAGCCAGCTACTGGACTAGAACCCCAGAGCCAGTTACTGGACTAGAACCCCAGAGCCAGTCACTGGACTAGAACCCCAGAGCCAGTCACTGGACTAGAACCCCAGAGCCAGCTACTGGACTAGAACCCCAGAGCCAGCTACTGGACTAGAACCCCAGAGCCAGCTACTGGAATAGAACCCCAGAGCCAGCTACTGGAATAGAACCCCAGAGCCAGCTACTGGACTAGAACCCCAGAGCCAGCTGCTGGACTAGAACCCCAGAGCCAGCTGCTGGACTAGAACCCCAGAGCCAGCTGCTGGACTAGAACCCCAGAGCCAGCTGCTGGACTAGAACCCCAGAGCCAGCTGCTGGACTAGAACCCCAGAGCCAGCTACTGGACTAGAACCCCAGATCCAGCTACTGGACTAGAACCCCAGATCCAGCTACTGGACTAGAACCCCAGAGTCAGCTACTGGACTAGAACCCCAGAGTCAGCTACTGGACTAGAACCCCAGAGCCAGCTGCTGGACTAGAACCCCAGAGCCAGCTGCTGGACTAGAACCCCAGAGCCAGCTGCTGGACTAGAACCCCAGAGCCAGCTGCTGGACTAGAACCCCAGAGCCAGCTGCTGGACTAGAACCCCAGAGCCAGCTGCTGGACTAGAACCCCAGAGCCAGCTGCTGGACTAGAACCCCAGAGCCAGCTACTGGACTAGAACCCCAGAGTCAGCTGCTGGACTAGAACCCCAGAGCCAGCTGCTGGACTAGAACCCCAGAGCCAGCTGCTGGACTAGAACCCCAGAGCCAGCTGCTGGACTAGAACCCCAGAGCCAGCTGCTGGACTAGAACCCCAGAGCCAGCTGCTGGACTAGAACCCCAGAGCCAGCTGCTGGACTAGAACCCCCAAAATAAAGCTATGCCAAATACATGTTTTTATTTTGCAAAAGTTGTATGTGCATTTCTCAAGTAAAGATCTATGTTCACACATAGATGAGACAAAGTTCCACATCTCCATTATATTTTATTTTTGTTCCAGGTGGTTGCAGGCAAGCAAGTCTATTCACTTTTCCACCAACTACCAGGCCACGGCCGCCAAGGTTGAGACTCTCAAAGACGAGATGGACGAGGCCCTGAACAAAGTGGAGATGTGTAAGGTACTGTAGGTAGTATTCATAAGTCTAGTTAGACATTTTCAATGAAAAGGAACTGGTCACTCGCTAGCAACATGCATACTTTAGTAACAAGACTCTGGAGAAACGCTGTTGTTTTACAGATTGATTTGGGATAAAAACAGAACAGCTGTTTTTTACAGATTGATTCACCATATCAAGTGTCCCCACTGAAATCATGTCAACATGTATTTACTTTCATAGTGTATTGAACTGATATCATTTATCATTTAAGGGAGATCTATTGGCACCATGAACAGGGGGTTATTGTGACGGGGGTATGAACAGGGGGTTATTGTGACGGGGGTATGAACAGGGGGTTATTGTGACGGGGGTATGAACAGGGGGTTATTGTGACGGGGGTATGAACAGGGGGTTATTGTGACGGGGGTATGAACAGGGGGTTATTGTGACAGGGGTATGAACAGGGGTTATTGTGACAGGGGTATGAACAGGGGGTTATTGTGACAGGGGTATGAACAGAAGGTTATTGTGACAGGGGTATGAACAGAAGGTTATTGTGACAGGGGTATGAACAGAGGGTTATTGTGACAGGGGTATGAACAGGGGGTTATTGTGACAGGGGTATGAACAGAAGGTTATTGTGACAGGTATGAACAGAAGGTTATTGTGAGGGGTATGAACAGAAGGTTATTGTGACAGGGGTATGAACAGAAGGTTATTGTGACAGGGGTATGAACAGGGGGTTATTGTGACGGGGTATGAACAGAAGGTTATAGTGTGGCGGGTATGAACAGGGGGTTATTGTGACGGGTATGAACAGGGGGTTATTGTGACGGGGTATGAACAGAAGGTTATTGTGACAGGGGTATGAACAGGGGGTTATTGTGACGGGGTATGAACAGAAGGTTATTGTGACAGGGGTATGAACAGGGGGTTATTGTGACAGGGCTATGAACAGAAGGTTATTGTGACGGGTATGAACAGGGGGTTATTGTGACAGGGCTATGAACAGAAGGTTATTGTGACAGGGGTATGAACAGAAGGTTATTGTGACGGGTATGAACAGAAGGTTATTGTGACAGGGGTATGAACAGAAGGTTATTGTGACAGGGGTATGAACAGAAGGTTATTGTGATGGGTATGAACAGAAGGTTATTGTGACGGGTATGAACATAAGGTTATTGTGATGGGTATGAACAGGGGTTATTGTGACAGGGGTATGAACAGAGGGTTATTGTGACAGGGGTATGAACAGGGGTTATTGTGACAGGTTTGAACAGAAGGTTATTGTGACAGGGGTATGAACAGAAGGTTATTGTGACGGGTATGAACAGAAGGTTATTGTGACAGGTATGAACAGAAGGTTATTGTGACAGGTATGAACAGAAGGTTATTGTGACAGGGGTATGAACATAAGGTTATTGTGATGGGTATGAGCAGAAGGTTATTGTGATGGGTATGAACAGAAGGTTATTGTGACGGGTTTGAACAGAAGGTTATTGTGATGGGTATGAACAGGGGGTTATTGTGACAGGTTTGAACAGAAGGTTATTGTGACAGGTATGAACAGAAGGTTATTGTGACAGGTATGAACAGAAGGTTATTGTGACAGGTATGAACAGAAGGTTATTGTGACAGGTATGAACAGAAGGTTATTGTGACGGGTTTGAACAGAAGGTTATTGTGACAGGTATGAACAGAAGGTTATTGTGACGGGTTTGAACAGAAGGTTATTGTGATGGGTATGAACAGGGGTTATTGTGACAGGTTTGAACAGAAGGTTATTGTGACAGGTATGAACAGAAGGTTATTGTGACAGGTATGAACAGAAGGTTATTGTGACAGGTATAAACAGAAGGTTATTGTGACAGGTATGAACAGAAGGTTATTGTGACGGGTTTGAACAGAAGGTTATTGTGACAGGTATGAACATAAGGTTATTGTGATGGGTATGAACATAAGGTTATTGTGATGGGTATGAACAGAAGGTTATTGTGACGGGTTTGAACAGAAGGTTATTGTGATGGGTATGAACAGGGGGTTATTGTGACAGGTTTGAACAGAAGGTTATTGTGACAGGTATGAACAGAAGGTTATTGTGACAGGTATGAACAGAAGGTTATTGTGACAGGTATGAACAGAAGGTTATTGTGACCGGTATGAACAGGGGGTTATTGTGACAGGTATGAACAGGGGTTATTGTGACAGGTATGAACAGGGGGTTATTGTGACAGGTATGAACAGAAGGTTATTGTGACAGGTATGAACAGGGGGTTATTGTGACAGGTATGAACAGAAGGTTATTGTGACAGGTATGAACAGAAGGTTATTGTGACAGGTATGAACAGAAGGTTATTGTGACAGGTATGAACAGAAGGTTATTGTGACAGGTATGAACAGAAGGTTATTGTGACAGGTATGAACAGAAGGTTATTGTGACAGGTATGAACAGAAGGTTATTGTGACGGGTTTGAACAGAAGGTTATTGTGACGGGTTTGAACAGAAGGTTATTGTGACGGGTTTGAACAGAAGGTTATTGTGACAGGTATGAACAGAAGGTTATTGTGACAGGTATGAACAGAAGGTTATTGTGACAGGTATGAACAGAAGGTTATTGTGACAGGGGTATGAACAGAAGGTTATTGTGACGGGTTTGAACAGAAGGTTATTGTGACGGGTTTGAACAGAAGGTTATTGTGACAGGTATGAACAGAAGGTTATTGTGACAGGTATGAACAGAAGGTTATTGTGATGGGTATGAACAGAAGGTTATTGTGACGGGTATGAAAATAAGGTTATTGTGACGGGTATGAAAATAAGGTTATTGTGATGGGTATGAACAGGGGGTTATTGTGACAGGGGTATGAACAGGGGGTTATTGTGACAGGGGTATGAACAGGGGTTATTGTGACAGGTTTGAACAGAAGGTTATTGTGACGGGTATGAACATAAGGTTATTGTGATGGGTATGAACAGGGGGTTATTGTGATGGGTATGAACAGGGGTTATTGTGACAGGTTTGAACAGAAGGTTATTGTGACAGGTATGAACAGAAGGTTATTGTGACAGGTATGAACAGAAGGTTATTGTGACAGGTTTGAACAGAAGGTTATTGTGACAGGTATGAACAGAAGGTTATTGTGACAGGTATGAACAGAAGGTTATTGTGACGGGTTTGAACAGAAGGTTATTGTGACAGGTATGAACAGAAGGTTATTGTGACGGGTTTGAACAGAAGGTTATTGTGACAGGTATGAACAGAAGGTTATTGTGACAGGTATGAACAGAAGGTTATTGTGACGGGTTTGAACAGAAGGTTATTGTGACGGGGGTATGAACAGGGGGTTATTGTGAAGGGGTATGAACAGGGGGTTATTGTGACAGGGGTATGAACAGGGGGTTATTGTGACAGGGGTATGAACAGAAGGTTATTGTGACAGGGGTATGAACAGAAGGTTATTGCGAGTGACAGGGGTATGAACAGGGGGTTATTGTGACGGGGTATGAACAGAAGGTTATTGTGACAGGGGTATGAACAGGGGGTTATTGTGACAGGTATGAACAGAAAGTTATTGTGACGGGTATGAACAGAAGGTTATTGTGACGGGGGTATGAACAGAAGGTTATTGTGACGGGGGTATGAACAGAGGGTTATTGTGACAGGGGTATGAACAGGGGGTTATTGTGACAGGTATGAACAGAAGGTTATTGTGATGGGTATTAACAGGGGGTTATTGTGACGGGGTATGAACAGAAGGTTATTGTGACAGGGGTATGAACAGGGGGTTATTGTGACGTGGTATGAACAGAAGGTTATAGTGTGGCGGGTATGAACAGGGGGTTATTGTGACGGGTATGAACAGGGGGTTATTGTGACGGGGTATGAACAGAAGGTTATTGTGACAGGGGTATGAACAGAAGGTTATTGTGACAGGTATGAACAGAGGGTTATTGTGACAGGGGTATGAACAGAAGGTTATTGTGACAGGGGTATGAACAGAAGGTTATTGTGACGGGTATGAACAGAAGGTTATTGTGACAGGGGTATGAACAGAAGGTTATTGTGACAGGGGTATGAACAGAAGGTTATTGTGACAGGGGTATGAACAGAAGGTTATTGTGACAGGTATGAACAGAGGGTTATTGTGACAGGGGTATGAACAGAAGGTTATTGTCACGGGTTTGAACAGAAGGTTATTGTGACAGGTATGAACAGAAGGTTATTGTGACAGGTATGAACAGAAGGTTATTGTGACGGGTTTGAACAGAAGGTTATTGTGACAGGTATGAACAGAGGGTTATTGTGACAGGTATGAACAGAAGGTTATTGTGACAGGTATGAACAGAAGGTTATTGTGACGGGTATGAACAGAAGGTTATTGTGATGGGTATGAACAGAAGGTTATTGTGACGGGTATGAACAGAAGGTTATTGTGATGGGTATGAACAGAAGGTTATTGTGACGGGTATGAACAGAAGGTTATTGTGATGGGTATGAACAGAAGGTTATTGTGACGGGTATGAACAGGGGGTTATTGTGACAGGTATGAACAGAAGGTTATTGTGACGGGTATGAACAGAAGGTTATTGTGACGGGTATGAACAGAAGGTTATTGTGACGGGTATGAACAGGGGGTTATTGTGACAGGTATGAACAGAAGGTTATTGTGACGGGGGTATGAACAGAGGGTTATTGTGACAGGGGTATGAACAGAAGGTTATTGTGATGGGTATGAACAGAAGGTTATTGTGACAGGTATGAACAGAAGGTTGTTGTGATGGGTATGAACAGAAGGTTATTGTGACAGGTATGAACAGGGGGTTATTGTGACAGGTATGAACAGAAGGTTATTGTGACGGGTATGAACAGAAGGTTATTGTGACAGGTATGAACAGAAGGTTATTGTGACAGGTATGAACAGAAGGTTATTGTGACAGGTATGAACAGAAGGTTATTGTGACAGGTATGAACAGAAGGTTATTGTGACGGGTATGAACAGAAGGTTATTGTGACAGGTATGAACAGAAGGTTATTGTGACGGGTATGAACAGAAGGTTATTGTGACAGGTATGAACAGAAGGTTATTGTGACAGGTATGAACAGAAGGTTATTGTGACGGGTTTGAACAGAAGGTTATTGTGACGGGGGTATGAACAGGGGGTTATTGTGACAGGGGTATGAACAGGGGGTTATTGTGACAGGGTATGAACAGGGGTTATTGTGACAGGGGTATGAACAGGGGTTATTGTGACAGGTTTGAACAGAAGGTTATTGTGACAGGGGTATGAACAGAAGGTTATTGTGACAGGTATGAACAGAGGGTTATTGTGACAGGGGTATGAACAGGGGGTTATTGTGACGGGTATGAACAGAAGGTTATTGTGACAGGTATGAACAGAAGGTTATTGTGACGGGTTTGAACAGAAGGTTATTGTGACAGGTATGAACAGAAGGTTATTGTGACAGGGGTATGAACAGGGGTTATTGTGACAGGGGTATGAACAGGGTATTATTGTGACAGGTTTGAACAGAAGGTTATTGTGACGGGGGTATGAACAGGGGGTTATTGTGACGGGGGTATGAACAGAAGGTTATTGTGACAGGTATGAACAGAAGGTTATTGTGACAGGTATGAACAGAAGGTTATTGTGACAGGTATGAACAGAAGGTTATTGTGATGGGTATGAACAGAAGGTTATTGTGACAGGTATGAACAGAAGGTTATTGTGATGGGTATGAACAGGGGGTTATTGTGACGGGGGTATGAACAGAAGGTTATTGTGACAGGTATGAACAGAAGGTTATTGTGACAGGTATGAACAGAAGGTTATTGTGACGGGTATGAACAGAAGGTTATTGTGACGGGTATGAACAGAAGGTTATTGTGACAGGTATGAACAGAAGGTTATTGTGATGGGTATGAACAGAAGGTTATTGTGACGGGTATGAACAGAAGGTTATTGTGACGGGTATGAACAGGGGGTTATTGTGACAGGTATGAACAGAAGGTTATTGTGACAGGTATGAACAGAAGGTTATTGTGACGGGTATGAACAGAGGGTTATTGTGACAGGTATGAACAGAAGGTTATTGTGACGGGTATGAACAGAAGGTTATTGTGACAGGTATGAACAGAAGGTTATTGTGATGGGTATGAACAGGGGGTTATTGTGACAGGTATGAACAGAAGGTTATTGTGACGGGTATGAACAGAAGGTTATTGTGACAGGTATGAACAGAAGGTTATTGTGACAGGTATGAACAGAAGGTTATTGTGACAGGTATGAACAGAAGGTTATTGTGACGGGTATGAACAGAAGGTTATTGTGACAGGTATGAACAGAAGGTTATTGTGACAGGTATGAACAGGGGGTTATTGTGACAGGTATGAACAGAAGGTTATTGTGATGGGTATGAACAGGGTTATTGTGACAGGTATGAACAGGGGGTTATTGTGACAGGTATGAACAGAAGGTTATTGTGACAGGTATGAACAGAAGGTTATTGTGACAGGTATGAACAGAAGGTTATTGTGACAGGTATGAACAGAAGGTTATTGTGACAGGTATGAACAGAAGGTTATTGTGACAGGTATGAACAGAAGGTTATTGTGACGGGTTTGAACAGAAGGTTATTGTGAAGGTATTATTGTGACAGGTATGAACAGAAGGTTATTGTGACAGGTATGAACAGAAGGTTATTGTGACAGGTATGAACAGAAGGTTATTGTGATGGGTATGAACAGAAGGTTATTGTGACAGGTATGAACAGAAGGTTATTGTGACAGGTATGAACAGAAGGTTATTGTGACAGGTATGAACAGAAGGTTATTGTGACAGGTATGAACAGAAGGTTATTGTGACAGGTATGAACAGAAGGTTATTGTGACAGGTATGAACAGAAGGTTATTGTGACGGGTATGAACAGAAGGTTATTGTGACAGGTATGAACAGAAGGTTATTGTGACAGGTATGAACAGAAGGTTATTGTGACAGGTATGAACAGAAGGTTATTGTGACAGGTATGAACAGAAGGTTATTGTGACAGGTATGAACAGAAGGTTATTGTGACAGGTATGAACAGAAGGTTATTGTGACAGGTATGAACAGAAGGTTATTGTGACAGGTATGAACAGAAGGTTATTGTGACAGGTATGAACAGAAGGTTATTGTGACAGGTATGAACAGAAGGTTGAACAGAAGGTTATTGTGACAGGTATGAACAGAAGGTTATTGTGACAGGTATGAACAGAAGGTTATTGTGACAGGTATGAACAGAAGGTTATTGTGACAGGTATGAACAGAAGGTTATTGTGACAGGTATGAACAGAAGGTTATTGTGACGGGTATGAACAGAAGGTTATTGTGACAGGTATGAACAGAAGGTTATTGTGACAGGTATGAACAGAAGGTTATTGTGACAGGGGTATGAACAGAAGGTTATTGTGACGGGTATGAACAGACAGGTATGAACAGAAGGTTATTGGACAGGGTATGAACAGAAGGTTATTGTGATGGGTATGAACAGAAGGTTATTGTGACAGGTATGAACAGAAGGTTATTGTGACAGGTATGAACAGAAGGTTATTGTGACAGGTATGAACAGAAGGTTATTGTGACAGGTATGAACAGAAGGTTATTGTGACAGGTATGAACAGAAGGTTATTGTGACAGGTATGAACAGAAGGTTATTGTGACAGGTATGAACAGAAGGTTATTGTGACAGGTATGAACAGAAGGTTATTGTGACAGGTATGAACAGAAGGTTATTGTGACAGAAGGGTATGAACATGAAGGTTATTGTGACTGGTATGAACAGAAGGTTATTGTGACAGGTATGAACAGAAGGTTATTGTGACAGGTATGAACAGAAGGTTATTGTGACAGGTATGAACAGAAGGTTATTGTGACAGGTATGAACAGAAGGTTATTGTGACAGGTATGAACAGAAGGTTATTGTGATGGGTATGAACAGAAGGTTATTGTGACAGGTATGAACAGAGGTTATTGTGTATGAACAGAAGGTTATTGTGACAGGTATGAACAGAAGGTTATTGTGACAGGTATGAACAGAAGGTTATTGTGACAGGTATGAACAGAAGGTTATTGTGACAGGTATGAACAGAAGGTTATTGTGACAGGTATGAACAGAAGGTTATTGTGACAGGTATGAACAGAAGGTTATTGTGACAGGTATGAACAGAAGGTTATTGTGATGGGTATGAACAGAAGGTTATTGTGACAGGTATGAACAGAAGGTTATTGTGACAGGTATGAACAGAAGGTTATTGTGATGGGTATGAACAGGGGGTTATTGTGACGGGGGTATGAACAGAAGGTTATTGTGACAGGTATGAACAGAAGGTTATTGTGACAGGTATGAACAGAAGGTTATTGTGACAGGTATGAACAGAAGGTTATTGTGACAGGTATGAACAGAAGGTTATTGTGATGGGTATGAACAGAAGGTTATTGTGACAGGTATGAACAGAAGGTTATTGTGACAGGTATGAACAGAAGGTTATTGTGACTGGTTTGAACAGAAGGTTATTGTGATGGGTATGAAGAGAACAGAAGGTTATTGTGACGGGTATGAACAGAAGGTTATTGTGACAGGTATGAACAGAAGGTTATTGTGACAGGTATGAACAGAAGGTTATTGTGACAGGTATGAACAGAAGGTTATTGTGATGGGTATGAACAGAAGGTTATTGTGACAGGTATGAACAGAAGGTTATTGTGACAGGTATGAACAGAAGGTTATTGTGACAGGTATGAACAGAAGGTTATTGTGACAGGGGTATGAACAGAAGGTTATTGTGACAGGTATGAACAGAAGGTTATTGTGACGGGTATGAACAGAAGGTTATTGTGACAGGTATGAACAGAAGGTTATTGTGACAGGTATGAACAGAAGGTTATTGTGACAGGTATGAACAGAAGGTTATTGTGACAGGTATGAACAGAAGGTTATTGTGACAGGTATGAACAGAAGGTTATTGTGACGGGTTTGAACAGAAGGTTATTGTGACAGGTATGAACAGAAGGTTATTGTGACAGGTATGAACAGAAGGTTATTGTGACAGGTATGAACAGAAGGTTATTGTGACAGGTATGAACAGAAGGTTATTGTGACAGGTATGAACAGAAGGTTATTGTGACAGGTATGAACAGAAGGTTATTGTGACAGGTATGAACAGAAGGTTATTGTGACAGGTATGAACAGAAGGTTATTGTGACAGGTATGAACAGAAGGTTATTGTGACAGGTATGAACAGAAGGTTATTGTGACAGGTATGAACAGAAGGTATTGAACATGAACAGAAGGTTATTGTGACAGGTATGAACAGAAGGTTATTGTGATGGGTATGAACAGAAGGTTATTGTGATGGGTATGAACAGAAGGTTATTGTGACAGGTATGAACAGAAGGTTATTGTGATGGGTATGAACAGAAGGTTATTGTGACAGAAGGTTATTGTGGGTATGAACAGAAGGTTATTGTGACAGGTATGAACAGAAGGTTATTGTGACGGGTATGAACAGAAGGTTATTGTGACAGGTATGAACAGAAGGTTATTGTGATGGGTATGAACAGAAGGTTATTGTGATGGGTATGAACAGAAGGTTATTGTGACAGGTATGAACAGAAGGTTATTGTGATGGGTATGAACAGAAGGTTATTGTGACAGGTATGAACAGAAGGTTATTGTGACGGGTATGAACAGAAGGTTATTGTGACAGGTATGAACAGAAGGTTATTGTGACAGGTATGAACAGAAGGTTATTGTGACAGGTATGAACAGAAGGTTATTGTGACAGAAGGTTATGAACAGAAGGTTATTGTGACAGGTTTGAACAGAAGGTTATTGTGACAGGTATGAACAGAAGGTTATTGTGACTGGTATGAACAGAAGGTTATTGTGACAGGTATGAACAGAAGGTTATTGTGACAGGTATGAACAGAAGGTTATTGTGACAGGTATGAACAGAAGGTTATTGTGACAGGTATGAACAGAAGGTTATTGTGACAGGTATGAACAGAAGGTTATTGTGATGGGTATGAACAGAAGGTTATTGTGATGGGTATGAACAGAAGGTTATTGTGACATGAACAGAAGGTTATTGTGACAGGTATGAACAGAAGGTTATTGTGACAGGTATGAACAGAAGGTTATTGTGACAGGTATGAACAGAAGGTTATTGTGACAGGTATGAACAGAAGGTTATTGTGACAGGTATGAACAGAAGGTTATTGTGACAGGTATGACAGAAGGTTATTGTATGAACAGAAGGTTATTGTGACAGGTATGAACAGAAGGTTATTGTGACAGGTATGAACAGAAGGTTATTGTGATGGGTATGAACAGAAGGTTATTGTGACAGGTATGAACAGAAGGTTATTGTGACAGGTATGAACAGAAGGTTATTGTGACAGGTATGAACAGAAGGTTATTGTGACGGGTATGAACAGAAGGTTATTGTGACAGGTATGAACAGAAGGTTATTGTGACAGGTATGAACAGAAGGTTATTGTGACAGGTATGAACAGAAGGTTATTGTGACGGGTTTGAACAGAAGGTTATTGTGACGGGTATGAACAGAAGGTTATTGTGACAGGTATGAACAGAAGGTTATTGTGACAGGGGTATGAACAGAAGGTTATTGTGACGGGTTTGAACAGAAGGTTATTGTGACGGGTATGAACAGAAGGTTATTGTGACAGGTATGAACAGAAGGTTATTGTGACAGGGGTATGAACAGAAGGTTATTGTGACAGGTATGAACAGAAGGTTATTGTGACAGGTATGAACAGAAGGTTATTGTGATGGGTATGAACAGAAGGTTATTGTGACAGGTATGAACAGAAGGTTATTGTGATGGGTATGAACAGAAGGTTATTGTTGGGTATGAACAGAAGGTTATTGTGATGGGTATGAACAGAAGGTTATTGTGACAGGTATGAACAGAAGGTTATTGTGATGGGTATGAACAGAAGGTTATTGTGACAGGTATGAACAGAAGGTTATTGTGACGTGGGTATGAACAGAGGGTTATTGTGACAGGTATGAACAGAAGGTTATTGTGACGGGTATGAACAGAAGGTTATTGTGACAGGTATGAACAGAAGGTTATTGTGATGGGTATGAACAGAAGGTTATTGTGACAGGTATGAACAGAAGGTTATTGTGACAGGTATGAACAGAAGGTTATTGTGACAGGTATGAACAGAAGGTTATTGTGACAGGTATGAACAGAAGGTTATTGTGACAGGTATGAACAGAAGGTTATTGTGACAGGTATGAACAGAAGGTTATTGTGACAGGGGTATGAACAGAAGGTTATTGTGACAGGTATGAACAGAAGGTTATTGTGATGGGTATGAACAGAAGGTTATTGTGACAGGTATGAACAGAAGGTTATTGTGACAGGTATGAACAGAAGGTTATTGTGACAGGTATGAACAGAAGGTTATTGTGACAGGGTATGAACAGAAGGTTATTGTGACAGGTATGAACAGAAGGTTATTGTGACAGGTATGAACAGAAGGTTATTGTGACAGGTATGAACAGAAGGTTATTGTGTATGAACAGAAGGTTATTGTGACAGGTATGAACAGAAGGTTATTGTGACAGGTATGAACAGAAGGTTATTGTGACAGGGTATGAACAGAAGGTTATTGTGACAGGTATGAACAGAAGGTTATTGTGACAGGTATGAACAGAACATTGTGACAGGTATGAACAGAGGGTTAGACAGGTATGAACAGGGGGTTATTGTGACAGGTATGAACAGAAGGTTATTGTGACAGGTATGAACAGAAGGTTATTGTGACAGGTATGAACAGAAGGTTATTGTGACAGGTATGAACAGAAGGTTATTGTGACAGGTATGAACAGAAGGTTATTGTGACAGGTATGAACAGAAGGTTATTGTATGAACAGGGGGTTAGGTATGAACAGAAGGTTATTGTGACAGGTATGAACAGAAGGTTATTGTGACAGGTATGAACAGAAGGTTATTGTGACAGGTATGAACAGAAGGTTATTGTGACAGGTATGAACAGAAGGTTATTGTGACAGGTTTGAACAGAAGGTTATTGTGACAGGTATGAACAGAAGGTTATTGTGACTGGTATGAACAGAAGGTTATTGTGACTGGTATGAACAGAAGGTTATTGTGACAGGTATGAACAGAAGGAACAGGTATGAACAGAAGGTTATTGTGACAGGTATGAACAGAAGGTTATTGTGACAGGTATGAACAGAAGGTTATTGTGATGGGTATGAACAGGGTTATTGTGACAGGTATGAACAGAAGGTTATTGTGATGGGTATGAACAGAAGGTTATTGTGACAGGTATGAACAGAAGGTTATTGTGACAGATATGAACAGAAGGTTATTGTGACAGGTATGAACAGAAGGTTATTGTGACGGGTATGAACAGAAGGTTATTGTGATGGGTATGAACAGGGGGTTATTGTGACAGGTATGAACAGAAGGTTATTGTGATGGGTATGAACAGGGGTTATTGTGACAGGGTATGAACAGAAGGTTATTGTGACAGGTATGAACAGAAGGTTATTGTGACGGGTATGAACAGGGGGTTATTGTGACAGGTATGAACAGAAGGTTATTGTGATGGGTATGAACAGAAGGTTATTGTGATGGGTATGAACAGGGGTTATTGTGACAGGTATGAACAGAAGGTTATTGTGACGGGTATGAACAGGGGGTTATTGTGACAGGGTATGAACAGGGGTTATTGTGACAGGTATGAACAGAAGGTTATTGTGACAGGTATGAACAGAAGGTTATTGTGACAGATATGAACAGAAGGTTATTGTGACAGGTATGAACAGAAGGTTATTGTGACAGGTATGAACAGAAGGTTATTGTGACAGGTTTGAACAGAAGGTTATTGTGACAGGTATGAACAGAAGGTTATTGTGACTGGTATGAACAGAAGGTTATTGTGACAGGTATGAACAGAAGGTTATTGTGACAGGTTTGAACAGAAGGTTATTGTGACAGGTATGAACAGAAGGTTATTGTGACTGGTATGAACAGAAGGTTATTGTGACTGGTATGAACAGAAGGTTATTGTGATGGGTATGAACAGAAGGTTATTGTGATGGGTATGAACAGAAGGTTATTGTGACAGGTATGAACAGAAGGTTATTGTGACAGGTATGAACAGAAGGTTATTGTGACAGGTATGAACAGAAGGTTATTGTGACAGGTATGAACAGAAGGTTATTGTGACAGGTATGAACAGAAGGTTATTGTGACAGGTATGAACAGAAGGTTATTGTGACAGGTATGAACAGAAGGTTATTGTGATGGGTATGAACAGAGGGTTATTGTGACAGGTATGAACAGAAGGTTATTGTGATGGGTATGAACAGGGGGTTATTGTGACGGGGGTATGAACAGAAGGTTATTGTGACAGGTATGAACAGAAGGTTATTGTGACAGGTATGAACAGAAGGTTATTGTGACGGGTATGAACAGAAGGTTATTGTGACAGGTATGAACAGAAGGTTATTGTGACAGGTATGAACAGAAGGTTATTGTGACAGGTATGAACAGAAGGTTATTGTGACGGGTTTGAACAGAAGGTTATTGTGACGGGTATGAACAGAAGGTTATTGTGACAGGTATGAACAGAAGGTTATTGTGACAGGTATGAACAGAAGGTTATTGTGACAGGTATGAACAGAAGGTTATTGTGACAGGGGTATGAACAGAAGGTTATTGTGATGGGTATGAACAGGGGGTTATTGTGACGGGTTTGAACAGAAGGTTATTGTGACAGGTATGAACAGAAGGTTATTGTGACAGGGGTATGAACAGAAGGTTATTGTGACGGGTATGAACAGGGGGTTATTGTGACAGGTATGAACAGAAGGTTATTGTGACGGGGGTATGAACAGAGGGTTATTGTGACAGGGGTATGAACAGAAGGTTATTGTGATGGGTATGAACAGAAGGTTATTGTGACAGGTATGAACAGAAGGTTGTTGTGATGGGTATGAACAGAAGGTTGTTGTGATGGGTATGAACAGAAGGTTATTGTGACAGGTATGAACAGGGGGTTATTGTGACAGGTATGAACAGAAGGTTATTGTGACAGGTATGAACAGAAGGTTATTGTGACAGGTATGAACAGAAGGTTATTGTGATGGGTATGAACAGAAGGTTATTGTGATGGGTATGAACAGAAGGTTATTGTGACAGGTATGAACAGAAGCTTATTGTGATGGGTATGAACAGAAGGTTATTGTGATGGGTATGAACAGAAGGTTATTGTGACGGGTATGAACAGAAGGTTATTGTGAACATGAACAGGGGTTATTGTGACAGGTATGAACAGAAGGTTATTGTGACGGGTATGAACAGGGGTTATTGTGACAGGTATGAACAGAAGGTTATTGTGACAGGTATGAACAGAAGGTTATTGTGACAGGTATGAACAGAGGGTTATTGTGACAGGGTATGAACAGGGGTTATTGTGACAGGTATGAACAGAAGGTTATTGTGACAGGTATGAACAGAAGCTTATTGTGACAGGTATGAACAGAAGGTTATTGTGACAGGTATGAACAGAAGGTTATTGTGACAGGTATGAACAGAAGGTTATTGTGACAGGTATGAACAGAGGTTATTGTGACAGGGGTATGAACAGGGGTTATTGTGACAGGTATGAACAGAAGGTTATTGTGACAGGTATGAACAGAAGGTTATTGTGACAGGTATGAACAGAAGGTTATTGTGACAGGTATGAACAGAAGGTTATTGTGACAGGTATGAACAGAAGGTTATTGTGACGGGTTTGAACAGAAGGTTATTGTGACAGGTATGAACAGAAGGTTATTGTGACAGGTATGAACAGAAGGTTATTGTGACGGGTATGAACAGAAGGTTATTGTGACGGGTATGAACAGAAGGTTATTGTGACGGGTATGAACAGAAGGTTATTGTGACAGGTATGAACAGAAGGTTATTGTGACAGGTATGAACAGAAGGTTATTGTGATGGGTATGAACAGGGGGTTATTGTGACGGGTATGAACAGAAGGTTATTGTGATGGGTATGAACAGGGGTTATTGTGACAGGTATGAACAGAAGCTTATTGTGACAGATATGAACAGAAGGTTATTGTGACAGGTATGAACAGAAGGTTATTGTGACAGGTATGAACAGAAGGTTATTGTGATGGGTATGAACAGGGGTTATTGTGACAGGTATGAACAGAAGGTTATTGTGATGGGTATGAACAGGGGTTATTGTGACAGGGGTATGAACAGAAGGTTATTGTGACAGGTATGAACAGAAGGTTATTGTGACGGGTATGAACAGGGGTTATTGTGACAGGTATGAACAGAAGGTTATTGTGATGGGTATGAACAGAAGGTTATTGTGATGGGTATGAACAGGGGTTATTGTGACAGGTATGAACAGAAGGTTATTGTGACGGGTATGAACAGGGGTTATTGTGACAGGGTATGAACAGGGGTTATTGTGACGGGTATGAACAGAAGGTTATTGTGACAGGTATGAACAGAAGGTTATTGTGACAGATATGAACAGAAGGTTATTGTGACAGGTATGAACAGAAGGTTATTGTGACAGGTATGAACAGAAGGTTATTGTGACAGGTTTGAACAGAAGGTTATTGTGACAGGTATGAACAGAAGGTTATTGTGACTGGTATGAACAGAAGGTTATTGTGACAGGTATGAACAGAAGGTTATTGTGACAGGTATGAACAGAAGGTTATTGTGACAGGTATGAACAGAAGGTTATTGTGACAGGTATGAACAGAAGGTTATTGTGACAGGTATGAACAGAAGGTTATTGTGATGGGTATGAACAGAAGGTTATTGTGATGGGTATGAACAGAAGGTTATTGTGACAGGTATGAACAGAAGGTTATTGTGACAGGTATGAACAGAAGGTTATTGTGACAGGTATGAACAGAAGGTTATTGTGACAGGTATGAACAGAAGGTTATTGTGACAGGTATGAACAGAAGGTTATTGTGACAGGTATGAACAGAAGGTTATTGTGACAGGTATGAACAGAAGGTTATTGTGACAGGTATGAACAGAAGGTTATTGTGACAGGTATGAACAGAAGGTTATTGTGACAGGTATGAACAGAAGGTTATTGTGACAGGTATGAACAGAAGGTTATTGTGACAGGTATGAACAGAAGGTTATTGTGACAGGTATGAACAGAAGGTTATTGTGACAGGTATGAACAGAAGGTTATTGTGACGGGTTTGAACAGAAGGTTATTGTGAAGGGGGTATGAACAGGGGGTTATTGTGACAGGGGTATGAACAGAAGGTTATTGTGACGGGTTTGAACAGAAGGTTATTGTGACGGGTTTGAACAGAAGGTTATTGTGACAGGTATGAACAGAAGGTTATTGTGACAGGTTGAACAGAAGGTTATTGTGACAGGTTTGAACAGAAGGTTATTGTGACAGGTATGAACAGAAGGTTATTGTGACTGGTTTGAACAGAAGGTTATTGTGACTGGTTTGAACAGAAGGTTATTGTGATGGGTATGAACAGAAGGTTATTGTGACAGGGTATGAACAGAAGGTTATTGTGACAGGGGTATGAACAGGAGGTTATTGTGACAGGTTTGAACAGAAGGTTATTGTGACTGGTTTGAACAGACGGTTATTGTGATGGGTATGAACAGAAGGTTATTGTGATGGGTATGAACAGAAGGTTATTGTGATGGGTATGAACAGAAGGTTATTGTGACAGGGGTATGAACAGAAGGTTATTGTGATGGGTATGAACAGGGGGTTATTGTGACAGGTATGAACAGAAGGTTATTGTGATGGGTATGAACAGAAGCTTATTGTGACAGATATGAACAGAAGGTTATTGTGACAGGTATGAACAGAAGGTTATTGTGACAGGTATGAACAGAAGGTTATTGTGACTGGTATGAACAGAAGGTTATTGTGACAGGTATGAACAGAAGGTTATTGTGACAGGTTTGAACAGAAGGTTATTGTGACAGGTTTGAACAGAAGGTTATTGTGACAGGTATGAACAGAAGGTTATTGTGACTGGTATGAACAGAAGGTTATTGTGACTGGTATGAACAGAAGGTTATTGTGATGGGTATGAACAGAAGGTTATTGTGACGGGTTTGAACAGAAGGTTATTGTGACAGGTATGAACAGAAGGTTATTGTGATGGGTATGAACAGAAGGTTATTGTGACAGGTTTGAACAGAAGGTTATTGTGACGGGTATGAACAGGGGTTATTGTGACAGGTATGAACAGAAGGTTATTGTGATGGGTATGAACAGAAGGTTATTGTGACAGGTTTGAACAGAAGGTTGTGATGGGTATGAACAGAAGGTTATTGTGATGGGTATGAACAGAAGGTTATTGTGATGGGTATGAACAGAAGGTTATTGTGACAGGTTTGAACAGAAGGTTATTGTGACGGGCATGAACAGGGGGTTATTGTGACAGGTATGAACAGAAGGTTATTGTGATGGGTATGAACAGAAGGTTATTGTGACAGGGGTTTGAACAGAAGGTTATTGTGATGGGTATGAACAGGGGGTTATTGTGACAGGTTTGAACAGAAGGTTATTGTGACGGGTATAAACAGAAGGTTATTGTGACAGGTATGAACAGAAGGTTATTGTGACGGGTATGAACAGAAGGTTATTGTGACAGGTATGAACAGAAGGTTATTGTGACAGGTATGAACAGAAGGTTATTGTGACAGGTTTGAACAGAAGGTTATTGTGACAGGTATGAACAGAAGGTTATTGTGACTGGTTTGAACAGAAGGTTATTGTGATGGGTATGAACAGAAGGTTATTGTGATGGGTATGAACAGAAGGTTATTGTGACAGGTTTGAACAGAAGGTTATTGTGACAGGTATGAACAGAAGGTTATTGTGACAGGTATGAACAGAAGGTTATTGTGACAGGTTTGAACAGAAGGTTATTGTGATGGGTATGAACAGGGGTTATTGTGACAGGTTTGAACAGAAGGTTAATGTGACAGGTATAAACAGAAGGTTATTGTGACAGGTATGAACAGAAGGTTATTGTGACGGGTATGAACAGGGGGTTATTGTGACTGGTTTGAACAGAAGGTTATTGTGATGGTTTGAACAGAAGGTTATTGTGATGGGTATGAACAGGGGTTATTGTGACAGGTTTGAACAGAAGGTTATTGTGACGGGTATGAACAGAAGGTTATTGTGACAGGTATGAATAGAAGGTTATTGTGACGGGTATGAACAGAAGGTTATTGTGACAGGTATGAACAGAAGGTTATTGTGATGGGTATGAACAGGGGTTATTGTGACAGGTTTGAACAGAAGGTTATTGTGACGGGTATGAACAGAAGGTTATTGTGACAGGTTTGAACAGAAGGTTATTGTGATGGGTATGAACAGAAGGTTATTGTGACGGGTTTGAACAGAAGGTTATTGTGACGGGTTTGAACAGAAGGTTATTGTGATGGGTATGAACAGAGGGTTATTGTGATGGGTATGAACAGAAGGTTATTGTGATGGGTATGAACAGAAGGTTATTGTGACAGGTTTGAACAGAAGGTTATTGTGACGGGTTTGAACAGAAGGTTATTGTGATGGGTATGAACAGAAGGTTATTGTGACAGGTATGAACAGAAGGTTATTGTGATGGTTATGAACAGAAGGTTATTGTGACAGGTATGAACAGAAGGTTATTGTGACTTGTGGGTATGAACAGAAGGTTATTGTGATGGGTATGAACAGAAGGTTATTGTGACAGGTATGAACAGAAGGTTATTGTGATGGTTATGAACAGAAGGTTATTGTGACAGGTATGAACAGAAGGTTATTGTGATGGGTATGAACAGAAGGTTATTGTGATGGGTATGAACAGAAGGTTATTGTGACAGGTTTGAACAGAAGGTTATTGTGATGGGTATGAACAGAAGGTTATTGTGACAGGTATGAACAGAAGGTTATTGTGATGGTTATGAACAAGAAGGAACAGGTATGAAAGGTTATTGTGACAGGTATGAACAGAAGGTTATTGTGATACA